>NC_081416.1:170764568-170852672 GCF_949786415.1 Peromyscus eremicus | reverse complement strand
GATTTTCATTAGGAGAATCACCCTGTCATAGTTGGAGACTTAAATCGTCAAAATATAATGGCCAACACTGATTAATTTTGAGTAGGGAACACTCTGGCTTTCCCCTTCATCTCTTAACATTTCCTGCTCACTAAGAGTTTCCTGTTCCTGCTGCTGAACTGCTGTCCTCTCTCTGTACTCTGCAAGCACAAACTCTGAGGCTCCTCTCAAGCTCTTATCTTAGGAAATTTCATCTATTCTTTGAGATCCCCTTCTCTTATCCACTGTCAATGCATGGTCACCTCACCTTTGTGTCAGGACACAGGTCTTCAGCTTTTGGCCAGATTCCCACACCCTTAATCAGGCCACATCTCCTACAGATCACTCTAGAACAGAGTGCAGGAGCTGTCTGTGCTGAGACCTGACTACTCACACTACAGTACCGGGCTCCTCCATGTTCCTTGTCACTTACACTACACTGAACTACAGCACATGATGTGAAACCCCCCACCATTGCTAGGAGAGTAAAAAAGATCATACTTTTTTTCTCCTGGGGATCAGAAGAAGACTGCTTAATGATATTGCCCAGAAATAGAGGGTGTTCTTAGAAAAGGCTCCTCAATTTCCCTCCATGATCAGTCTCTTGATAGCTATTTCTCATTTTCTCACTCTTCCTAGCCCTCTCTTATTTTCATTCTTATTTTTAAAGCTTTTAAAAGTACTTTTTTAGAATTTTCTACATGCATATTTTGTTTACTTTATATCTTTTTCATCCCACTCTCCTACTCTACCACCTGTTAGGAGTTCAACTCCCTCTCAACTTCATGGTTTTTTTCTTTAATTATTATTATTACATATATGTATGCATAAGTCAATAAATACATAATACAATCTGATGGGTCCATTTAGGGTTGTCCATATATATGTGTTTATGGTTGACTGTGTGGGATTAGATTACTTATCCAGGGCTCATCTCTGGAGAGCATTGACTCCCCCCTCTCAGAACTCATTAATCACCTGGAGCTCTTTATGTAGGAGGGGAGTCTCTTGAGATTTCCCCATGTATCCTGCCATGTCAATTTGTGTTGTCATTTTTCACATCTATTTATTCAGCCACATGGTTGACTTTTCTTGCCTGTATCTTTCCCGTAATACATAGAAGACACAATCTCACAGTAGACATCCTGGTTTTCTGCCTCTTACAGAATTTCCAATCCTCTTCTGAGATGTGCCCTCAACCAAAAACAATGGGGTTGTATTATAGAGAGATCAGGTATAGCTGGACTGGGGGGTCCTGCCTCCTGTCACCACCAGGGTATGCAAAAAAATCCACAAATGTGGCAAGGGCTAGGCTTTATGTCTGAGGGGAAAATAAGGAAACACATGCTTTCTGATGGTAACTTTCTCTTTTACTTCACCTTGAGTAAAATCTCTCTTACTCTCTCTCCTACCTAGCTACTCATCCTCTCTTCAGCTCCCTTTGCACATACACACACACTAACACACACACACTCACTCTCTCACTCTCTCTCTCTCTCTCTCTCTCGTCTCTCTCTCTCTCTCTCTCTCTCTCTCTCTCTCTCGTCTCTCTCTCTCTCTCTCTCTCTCTCTCTCTCTCTCTCTCTCTCTCTCTCTCTCTCTCCACAGCTCTTTTTCACAGTTCCTTCACATTGCTTCTCTACATAGCTGCTCTTTCACACAGCTCCCCTACATAGCTCTACACAGCCTTCCTCCCACAGTCAAACTCTGCACCAATATGAGTTACATTTTCAGGGTCACAGAGCATTTCTTGAATAAACAATTAGAGACAGAGCCAAACTGATACACCTAAGGAATCATACTGTTTCTCTCAGGCTAGGAAGGTCACATTGACTGGCCAGTGAGTAATACATTGCCAAGCACGTAGCCTGAGAGGTTAGTGTTCCCAGACAGAGATTAACATTGAAATTCATGACTAACAATAACAGTTAGTTGGTTGAACCTTGAGTGGACGGGGTAAGTGCAGAAAGAGAATCACTGCAGAGGGTTGTGCCTATCAAAGTTGCTTCATGTCTGACCTTGACTTACAATAAACACCTGGGAATCGTCCTTGTGTATTCTCAGCTAATCTGTTTTGAATTTGTTCTGAAGTCCAAAATTAGCTGTCTTTGTGATGGTTATGAAAATATTCTAGTATTATTTTTGATCATCAGAATTATACAGCTTAAACAGAAACCATCTTCCTGACTGTCCACAGATATAAGGGTGCCCAAAGATGGAAAACACACTACCAATGGGCTATGAAAAGAACCCCACAGCTGTTCTTTTTAGGGAGGTAAGTGGTGGCACGTGAGAAAGTTACAGACAGAAAACAACCAGTTTCCACAGCCTTTGCCTAGTGGGGCTCTCCAACATCTGGTGGGTCAACCTGTTAAATACTAGTTGTCACATGCTGAATACTCCCATGGCCCTCGGCATTGGTAATATATAGAAGACACAATCTCACAGTAGATATCCTGGTCTTCTGCCTCTTACAGTATTTCCAATCCTCTTCTGAGATGTGCCCTGAACCTCAAACAAGGGGGTTGTGTTATAGATAGATCAGGTAGGGCTGTACACCGCACAATGTGTATCTTAGTTAGGGTTTTATTGCTGTAAAGAGACACCAAGGCCAATGCAACTCTTATTAAGAAAAACATTTAATCAGGCTTGCTTACAATTTCAAAGATTTAGTCCATTATCATCATGGTAAAAACCATGGTGACATGCAGACAGGCATACTACTGGAGAAGGAGCTGAGAGTTCCACATCTTGATCCTTAGGCAGCAAAAGTATACTGTGTGCCACAGTGGGAGAACTTGACATATGAGACTTCAAAGCCTGCCTCTAAGTGACAAACTTCCTCCAACAAGACCACACCTGCCCAAACAAGGCCACAGTTCCTAGTAGTGCTACTCCCTAGGGGCCAAGGATTATAACATGTGACTCTGTGGGGGACATTCCTATACATACGACCAGGCATTCATTGTTTGTTGCATTTGGAATAGTTCTAGATTTCTTTGGTGGGCTCTCTCTGTGCAAAAAAAAAAAAAAAGAGCATCTTCAATGTAGGGCTAGAGCTACACTTGTCTGTGGGAATAAGAATGTGTATTTAGAATGAACCTAGAAATTAAACAGGTTTAGGAAAGTGGCCATTATAGGTTCCCCTTTAGGATCAATAAAATCACTATCCATTTACAGTTGATTGCATTCCAGTACCAGCCACGATTCCCCTCATTTTGGGCAGCCTGAAGTCCAATTAGACAGTTTTTCACAACCTCCAAGGGATAACTGCTACTCTCACAAATTTAGGGATATCTTGTCATACTGGTCATTACTGTAGTTTGTAGGAATCACAACTGGGTAAGACAATAGATTGTTTTCTTCTGTTGCCAGCTTGCATAGAATCTTCAAGCACTATAAGATCTAGTCATCAGAGAAGAGGTTTCCACATCAGATCAGCATGCACAGGGACTACATGAGTCAGCAGCAGGTCCTCTGCATATATACTATAGCTATTAGCTTAGAATTTTTATGAGAATCTTCACTCAGAGAACAAGTGGATCTCTGACTCTTGTGTCTGCTCTTGGGACTCTTTTGCTCCTGTTGGGTTGCAGGGTCCAATCTCAATATGATAGGTTTTATTTCATATTACTGTGTTTTATTTTGTCATGTTTTGTTGTTATCATTTAGAGGCCTATCCTTCTCTAAAGAGGGAAAGAAATGGGGTGGATCCCCAGGGTAGGGAATGAGGTGAGGAACTGGGAAGGATTGAGAGAGGGGAAACTATAAGCATGATATATTGTATGGGGAAAGAACCTATTTTCAATAAAAGGGGAAAAAAGTTCTTTCTTCAAAGTGACTGATGGCATTGACAACCTTTAATTAGATTAACTTTACTTTTAAAAGAGTAGCATTATTAACACTAGAAGTGAAATGTGAGAACTTGCTGTCAGTTTTTTTGGATTACTAAAATTTCCATGACTGTAGAGTGACTTACATGAATCAAAGACCTAGAGACCCAGAACTTTACAGAGGAGGAACCATGAAGAAACACAAAACTGATTCCACTTATAACTCTTAAGACTGAATCAATAAAGAAGTCTGACAAAAGTGAACAATTTTTAATCATGAAAACAGACAAACTAGGGGTAGAAAGAGGCCAGTGCAGCAGGGGCACACATGAAAAACCACAGCCAACTCAGTACTCAGTGTGGACACTGACAGCTTTCCCTGTAAGACCAGGATCTACACAAGGATGCTACAGTGGCCTTTTTTTGTCAGTATTCTCTTAGATGTCCTAGACAGAACAATTAGGCAAATAAATAAATATGTGGCCAGTTAATTGTCTGTAAAATAGATCTGCACATGACATGAACATATTTTTGGAAAATTCAAAAGATTCCACAGAAGTTTCTGGAACTGGCAAACAAATGCACCTACCTGAGCTCTACTACTATAAACTAATATTGAGCACAAACAATTGGATGTCCTGTTTTATCACATGCATAGAGAAGATAAGTAACAAGGAGGACTCAAGTGGGACTCATATAACTCCCTGGGAAGTCTCAAGGAATAGAATAGATTTTGTGGAAGGACTGGGTGGAGGTGGGGATGGGAACAGAAGGAAACAGGTGGGCAAGGTAGAATGGAAGGAAAGAGGACTTGGAGAAATGACTGGAATGGTGGGGGCATTTGGGGAGCAATGTGGAAACCTACTACAGCGGAAACTCCCTGGAATCCATAAGAAAGACCATAGTAAACACCTAGTAGCAAGAGATAGATAGCATGAAACAACCATCTTTATAACCACAGATTTTTAGCAGTGGGACTGGGACAACAAAACCTTTGACCTGCAATCTGTCTTTCCTGTAAGATGTACTGGGGTAATGGTGGAACAGAACTTGTGACAGTGGCCAACCAATGACTGGCCCAACTTAAAGCCCAGGCCATGATAGGGAGACTAGACCTGACACTGCCTGGATGGCCAGGAACCAGAGGATGGACAGCCCAGAAATTCAAGACAGAACCAAACATAACCGGAAAAACATTTCAATGAAATGATTACTAATGATAGTCTCTTTTACTCGAAGGTAAGTGCCTAGCCTAATAGTCATCAGAGAGGCATCATCAAGCAACTGATGGGAGCAGTTGTAGAGACACACAGCCAAATACTTGGCAGCAGCAGAGTATGGGAAGGAAGGGTTGTAGGAAGCAGAGGAGGCAAGAACACCATGAAAACATGGAACACAGAATCAATTCAGCAGGGCTTATAGAGTATCTCAGAGACTAAAGAGATAATCACAGACCCTGTAGGGGTTTAAGCTAGGGCCTCTGCATGTAAGTTATGGTAATGTAGATGGGTATTTTCCTGGAATTCCTAAGAGTGGAAGTGGGGACATCTCTGACTCTGTTGCCTGCCCTTTGGACCCTTTTCTTCCTACTGGGTTGCCTCTCCCAGCTCTGATGTGAGGGATTGTAGCAAGTCTAATATAACTTGTTATGCCATGTTCTGTAGATATATCAGGGAGGCCTGATTATTTTTTAAAGTGAAGCAGAAAAGGAGTGGATCTGGGGTAGAGGAGAAGTGGAGTTTAGGGAGGAGTTGGGGGAGGGGAAACTGTGGTCAGGATGTAATATATAAGAAGATAATAAAAAAGAAAAGAAATACATATTAACAGGAAAACACTCATGTGCAAGTTCCCACATGTGAATGCCACTCTCAGGATGAAAACAGTATGATCTGCCCTTAGTGAAGGATTTTACATCTGTGCATTAAACAGACTGTGGATCAAAGCTATTTAGAAACCAGCTATGTCCACAGTGAAACATGGGCAGACCCTTCTCCTGTCACTCTTCCTCACTTCACAAGGGTGACTGGTGTGCAGGCAGCATTGGGCCTAGGTGAATTAGTTAAAAAGTGAATGTATTTGAGTGTATGAGAGGATGTTTTTCTCTATGCAAGCAATGCACTATTGTGACAGCAGTGTCCAAAAGTTTGAGGGCTCCTGAAATTGCTTCCCATGAATTCCGAGTCAGCCACAACCTAAGCTCTTGAGGCCTTTGAATTTTTATATACCATATTGATGTCTTTATTTTCCTTTTAAGACAATCTCACTTTAAATCCTGGCCTTCCATTGTACACACACTTATCTCAGGTTTATAGCCATGAGTCACCATGATGGCTGTACCTGAGTAGTAACTAATCATTTTCATCACATAATTTTTCTCCATTTTGTAATCCATTGATAAAGAAATGACACCACTGTGCTGTAGGATGAGAGGAGAGGTCACTAACTCATCTTGGCCAGAAGACTGGAAGACTGGTCTTCAAACTGAATCGGTTGGAGATCTGACACTTATACTCTCCAAAATCCTCATTCCTGACAGGATCTATTCTGAGTCCACACTTTGTTGGGGACAGAGTCATCCTCTCTGTGAGCTGCAGATTCTGGTTATTGAAGATCCAGCGGATGGAGATATCAGTGTCGGGTGAAATGCAGGTGAAGATCACAGATGTACCTCCTGCGACTGTGGTGTCAGTGATTCGCACAAAGGGCTGTGTCACATACTCTGTGAAGAAACAGAGGAAGGTACCAAATGACAGAAGTCCCGAGAGTTCTATCAGGCCCTCTTTATACTTTATAAAGCTTCCAGTGAGGAGAATTTGGAGCTGTGTCTATAAACATATCTTCTACTTTGGATCTCCCACCCAGGGACTGTTTTACACTGATTCAGGCACTGTTTCCTGTGTCTCAGTTTCCCTGTAGCAGGCACATCTAGCCCTCCCTAATGATCATTGCTGTGCCCATGAGTTAAGCTTAGTTATGAGCAATGGCCTGAACTTGGGATGTTGAGCTGCTCACATCAGCAGCATCTGCTACTATTCACCTGCAGAAGAGAATTCCCTAGGCTGGACCCCTGAGGTGAAGGAGGAATGTGGAGCATCTGCCTCCTCTGTTTCTTCCCTTGGTGCCTTAACCTTCCTGTGAAGTCTCATAAGCCCATCAAAACGACAGGCTAATGGCCCAGACACCTGTCCACTGAGCCTCAGGAGAAGGAGATGCTCAGGTGACCTACCTAACTGCAGCTGTCATGACAGTACACAGCTGGTTCCACACTCTATGTGACAGTCCCATGACTGGACAGTCAGTAAAGCCTTGTTCCCTGTCAGCTCTCACAGGATACCTATAGAAACAATTAGAAAAACCTCCCCAATGTCACCTTGAGTCCATCCAAGGGAAAAGCTTTGGATTCAGGGCTTCCTTGTGCTCTCTGTGAGGGCCTCATGGCTTCCTCAGCCAGGGACTACCTGACTCCCACAGAGTCTTTCTGGGGACATGTACACGGTGAGAGCTCCAAGTGTCTGGGCTGCAGCTGATACCCTGGGATTGAGTTTACCCCGCACACACAGATCCTCCTCTCTGCACATAAAGACAGGTGAGGAGTTCTGATTTATTACAGTTTGTCTACCCCATATGTGTCCTGCAGTAAGAGCTGAAACCCCAGAAGGGGGGACACAGTGCAGTGGGGGAGAGAGAAGGCACAGCCCAGTCCTGACAGCTCAGTGTATGAAGCAGGATAAGCCACCCCCAGCAGCTGGAAACTGTAGTCACTTACTCCTTACATAAAATTCCATGGATGCTTTTTCGATACTGAAATCTTTGTTTAAAACTTCCAGTGTGTACATTCCTGCATCTTTCTCATTGACATCCTGGAGCATCAAGGATCCATTATTGTACACCATCCCTCTTCTTCTGTGTGCAGGCTCCCAGGAGATAGAACTGGTGGTTCTGTTATATTCTACAATTTTAAGGACCGAAGTCCTAAACTTTGATTTGTACCAGACAAGGGTGAGTAGATCTTCTGGAAGATTACGAACTTGGAGAAGTACGCCTTCCCCTTCAGCAGGATACCGAGGCACCGGTTGGATCGTGAGTTGGGAAGAAGGAAAAGGGTTACAGAACAGAGAAAGAGAAGCTGGGAGGGAAAACAGGAAAAAAACCATTACATGGGGATCATTGTGCTTGGTGAAAAGATGATGACCTCCATCCTGAGCAGATGGATTCATTACTCAGCTTAGAGGTGCAGGTCTGTGTGTGTCTACCCCACTTAATGAAGAGCAGAAACATGACCTCCTCCTTTCCAACAGTGCCCCTGAAGGTGCCATGTCCTCTTCATGGAACTGCACCCTTGGGTGTCTACATGGCTGCTCCCTCACTGCCCTCAGTCAGACACTGCACACACTCATGTACACTGGGATGTACACTTGAGATGATGCCTCCCCAGAACTCAACAGGCCCGGAACTTTCACTTTCTAGGTATTTTTCTTCAGTTTCCTTTGAGGCAACACTCAACCTCTGACTTCACCTAATAGATGCACTTGTTGCTCTGTCAAGTAGCCCTTAGGTCTGGGGCTTTGTGGGCCTGGGAGCAGTCTCATCTTCAAGGCAGGCTCAGGTCTTCAAAAGGCTTGGGACCTAGGCTGGCTGGTTTTATGACAACTTGACACAGGTTACAGTCATTTTGCAAGACAAGGCCTCAGTTATAAACACCACCACCAGATTGGCCTGTCAGCAAGAGAATAGTTTACATTTATTTTAAATTGGGGATTCATGCAAAAGGATTCGAATCAATGCAGGCAGTTCAAGCCCTGGATTAGGAGTCCTGGGTGATGTAAGAGAGCTGGTTGAGTAAGTATGAAGAGCAAGCCAATAGAAAGCACTCCTTCATGAGCTCTATACCAGTTCCTGGATTTTATTTATGACACTCTCAATTTGGAGCTATTAAATATCCCAGTTTGATATGGATGTTCTTAAATCACTGTTCCCTATCATCTTTGAGAGACTGTAAGTGTAGAGCACTAGAAAATGCTCCCCTGGGTCACTTTAGTCCAGCCTTGGAAAGATGACAGGATTCAGGCCTCCCTGGTCTAGAGCCCCAAGAGCCTCAGCTGACTCTGGCATCTTAGGCTGAGTTACTTTCCATCAAGGTCTTCCTTGATGCAGGTGGAGTCAGAAGATGGATGATGATCTATGGACATTTGTCTCTAGCAGTGTGTCCTGCACTAAGTATTCAAACCTCCCCGTGGGAACACAAGGCAGAGGGAAGAAAGGCTAGGGCAGCCATGACAGTCCTGTGTACCTAAGCCCCACCCAGCACTGAACAGTCACAGAGAGTCACTTACTGTCCACCTGGAGTTGCACTTGTGTTTCTTCCTTTCCCATGTCTGTTCTCAGAACTTGTAGGCTGTACAATCCGCGGTCTCTCTGAGTGACACTGTGAAGCAGCAGGGATCCATCACTGTGCAGTGTCTCTCTGCCACTGTATGCAGGCCCCCACACAGTTGACTTCCTGTCTGATATAAAGTGGGTAGCCACAACGTTCTTGAAGTCAGTCGTTCCTTTGAACCAGACAAAGCCTACAATGTTCTCTGGGGGATTGTGAACGCGTAGAAGAACACTTCCCCCTTCAGCAACGC
This sequence comes from Peromyscus eremicus, assembly GCF_949786415.1. Taxonomy (NCBI): domain Eukaryota; kingdom Metazoa; phylum Chordata; class Mammalia; order Rodentia; family Cricetidae; genus Peromyscus; species Peromyscus eremicus. The sequence continues at coordinate 170,843,194 of NC_081416.1, read as the reverse complement.
TGGGTGGCACTAATTCAATACTGGTCTGGGCAGAGGTAGCATGGCGCCCACACTTCCAAAGGAAAGCTAGAAGGGAAGAGAGAGATCCGTCTAAATGAGACTTTTGTATTTGACTTATGAGGCCCTGTGTCCTGAGCAGCTGTGTCCATTGCTCAGCCTAGGATTGTGGGTTAAGTGTCTCCCTGCCCTGCTTGGTGGAGGTCTGCACATGATCCCCATGTTCAGTATCCCCACACTTGTCACTTCCACTATGTGGCTCTCTCTCTTCAGTTGTCAACATGGCCCTGTCTTACTGCCATCTGATCCCTGATCATATTTACAGTGTTGGTGTTGGGGTGATGCCTGCCTGACCTCTTCCCCTACAGACCCTGTGCCTTTACTCTCTGAATTTGTTCTGCTTGGGGTTGCAGCCAACACCTGAATTCACCTTCTAGCTTTCTTTACTTCAAGTTCACTCAAACTGGGACATCATAAGAACCATGAGTTGTCTTGTATTTTTTTTAAATAGTGCCTAGAAAAAACACAGATACATGTGGAGACTGAATGAATGAATGATGTCCCAGAACCCTGTATGCCCATAGATTTAAGAAACTCATAGGTTTGGGAATATAATATTCACCCATTCTATTATCTTTGATTTTTTACACTTGTTTACATATTATACTTGTGTGTGAGTAGTGTAAGGTTTAGTCTAGTGTGTGGGGTGGATATAGGACATAGTACTTAAGTGGAGGTCAGAGGACTTCCGTTCATTGGTCTCAGCTAGCCAGACAATGAAGCAAATGCCTGTATCTATTGGACCACATCAGTGATCCACACCAGCTTGATTTTTATTTGGACCGTCAAGCTGAGAGCATCAGTCTTCAGAATATTGTGGTCATGCTTAATAACTTCATGCAAGAATAATGTCTCCCAACCCTTACTGGTTAATATTCAATGAGAGCATTCTAATGCTGAGCCTCTCCTACTCTGTATCTTCTCCCCTACAAACACTGAGATTCCACTCACGTCCTTGTGGCACTCAGGAGACTCCAGAGAGTATGTCAGTCCTCTCCTCTCACACACTCAACTCCTGGTCTCCTCATCTGTGAGCAGAAGCCCCTGAGATGTGGTGCAGCCTTTGGACAGGAGTACAGAGGGGCCTCCATTGTCTCAGTAGGCTGATCTGTCATCCCTCTGAGGTTCTTCAGCTCCATCACAGCTCCCAAGCTCTGTTGTCCTTCCCCCATCTGAGCTGAGTCTCTTCCCAGAAAGGAGCACCTCCAGAGTCCCATGGGCTGAGGGTGGGTCAGTGTTCAAAACACTGCTCTGCCCCTCTAGTTTCAGTGCTGCCCCAAGTTTCCCATTCTCTCTTTATGTTTCTGTCTCTAGAACACGGAGTGAGAGTCAAGGGTAATGACCAGCCCTGTGACATGAGATAACTGCACTCTGCTGTGTCCTGGCCTAGGTTTGTCAGCATCAAAAAGGGACAATCTGTACAACTGTGTGACAAAGAAACCCAGCTGGGCACCCAATCAGCCATGTGTTCTCAACGCTCTGGAAACATGGAATTTGCTCCCACCAGGAAGATGACAAATCTGCCTTTGAGGCTCCAGAGGGACCAGATGAGTGATGTGTGGGGGAAAGAACAAATCTGTTCTCACTAAGAGTCTCCATCAGACTGGGTTCCGACTGAGGTCAAAGGTCCAGGATGTGTGAAAAGAGGTGACCTGATTCCTGGAAAAAGGCTCTGAGCTCCTTCAGCCTGTGCAAGATTTTCAGGGCCATGCTCCCACTTTTCCTTTTTGATGAGCTGTGTAATGGGTCTACCCATGTGCTCTGTAGTTTTTCTAAGATGCCTGGAACCTCTATTTAGTTCATTCCCCTTAGATAGCCTATATTTTCCAAAGGAAACACATAAAGTGGGAAACAGAACATGATCTCCTGGCAGTGTAGCAGACGCATTAAGCAGCCTGTCTGAGAATGTTGGGACCATGATTTCCAGGTCTGTGGAAACAGGGGTAGAACCAGGCTACCAGGTAAGATCCTGGTTCAGGCAAGTACTTTTCTGCCGGTTCATTGTGTGTCCTGATAACATCCCTGGTGTTCACCAGGGGAAATACGGCTCATGTCTGTGAAGCCGTCAGATCAGCACAGCCTGTAGCCATTTCCCTGCAGAAAAAAAAATTCCCCAAGCTGGACCCAGAGGACAAGCACTTGTCAGGAGAACCTGTGTCCTCAGTCCTTCTCCTTGAGTACCATGACCTTCATATGAAATCTCATAGGCCCAATGAGGACAGTTAGTTAATGGCCTGGATACCTGTTGAGTTATGCTCCCCTGATGACTCTCTGAAGAAGATGGCCAAGGAGTGGAGCCCAACCAAGGTTTCATGACAGTGCAGTCTGGTTCCACACATCACAAGACCTTCATTACTAAAGAGCTCTGTTCCCTGCCATCAGGAAGTCAAAATCCAACACTTATAAAATGCTTCTCATGTACACCTAGAGTTGAGTCTGAAACAGAGGTCTGCAGGCAGGGCATCCTGGTACTCACATCTCTGTGAGGATCTCATGTTTTCCTCATCACGGTCTTTCTCAAGGAAACACTCCTGGTAAGAACCTCAAGAGTCAGACAGAGGCAGATATCCTTGGCTGAATTACCCACCACGCATCCACCTATGTGCAAGGTAAACTCAAATGAAAGATTCTGATCTATGCCATTATTCTACACCATATGTATCCTGCACTGAGTGTTCAAACCCAACTGGGGCACAATGCATAGGTGTCGAGGGTCATGAGAGTATACAGCAGGTGATAACTGGTGTTCATATGTCAACCCACCAAGTGAATGACTCTTTGATGGGAAGCCCCACCTGGCAAGGCCATGAGGTTACCAACTATAAATGACCAGTTACTAACTGTCTGTTTCTCTCATGTGCCACTTCATTTCTTCACTAAGAACTGGATTTCTTCCTTAAGAACAGCTATGGCCGGACAATGGTGGTGCACGCCTTTAATCCCAGCACTCCGGAGGCAGAGGCAGGCGGCTCTCTGTGATGTGAGTTCAAGGCCAGCCTAGGCTACCAACTGAGCTCCAGGAAAGGCGCAAAGCTATGCAGAGAAACCCTGTCTTGAAAAACCAAAAAAAGAAAAAAGGAAAAAAAAAAGAACAGCTATGATATCTCCCCATTTACCGTGCTTTTACATGTGATGTGTACATGTAATCTCATGATTACATCTCAGTCTTATGGGCAAGGTAGGCACAATCCACTCTCCTGTGTATGTCCAGTGAAAAAGAACTCACAGAGCTCACAGAGTTCACAATGAATCACTTACCGTGCACTTGGAGGTACATGGATGTTGTTGATATGATTTTTGCACGTCTGTTATAGGTTCGTAGAGTATAGTATCCTGTGTCCTTCTGGGTGACATTTTCCAGCAGCAGAGATCCATTGTGATATATTGTCTCTCTATTGCTGTGCACAGGCCCTGTCACACTTAAATTGTTGTGCAGTGTATATATCGCAATTCCTTGTTTCATATTTGTTAGTCCTTTGAACCAGGCTAAGGCCGTAAGATTTTCCGGCAGATGGTGGACAAGGAAAAGGACATTTTCTCCTTCGGCCACTAGGGACGGCAGTGATTCAATGGTCACATCGGCAGTGGTGGACAGGTGCCAGAAAGTTAAAAGGGAGGCTAGAAAGGAATTGAGAAAAAACCACCAACATTAAATGGGTGTAATCATCTCTCATCTTTGGTGCGTGAATAGAAGTGTGCCCACCCTCCTTTGCAGACATGAGCAACATGGCTTCCATTGACTCAGAGTGTCTGAGTGTGTCAGTAACTCTCCTAGGAATTCTCTGCTCAGGTGTCTGCCCGGTTCCCCACTCGGTGTCCCATATCCTCCTTACGGAGAGTTTTTAGTGTGAGGAGCAATGCCTCTCTGAACTCCTCCTCTGCAAAGTCCTCACTTCTGATTATTTTTCTCTGTTCCCTCTATGACTGTAGTCAACCCGTGATTTCCTCTTTTGGATATACTGACATCAGTTCCGCTAGAACCAGAGCTTTTTGTTTGTGTGTTTGTTTTTGGTTTGGGGTTTTGGTTTGGGTTTTAGTTTTGTTTATTTGAGACAGGGTTTCTCTGTGTATCCTTGGAACTTGCTCTGTAGACCAGACTGGCCATGAACTCACAGAGATCACCTGACTCTGCCTCCCAAGTGCTGAGATTAAAGGCCACTGCTGGGCAGAACCAGGGATTTGTAGGAGCAGGATTAGTCTGACCTTTTTGGAAGGTTCAGTTCCTGAAAAAACTCAGACACCAGTGGACAAAGGAAAAAAAGAAGGAAGGGAGAAGGAGTGTGTCTCCATGGATTTATCTTCATAATTGCTAGGATTGGAGCTTAGGACAATAATTATATTCAAGTGTGAAATGAATGATTTAATATTTACTAATGTAAATATAGGTGTGTATTTGTGAAGGCTGCTGTCTTCTTGTGCACATATGAAGATGTTTTCCACAAATATGTGTGGGGCCACATGTGTCAGGGTGTGCATGAGTGTGTTCATGCCACAGCACCTATGTGGAGGGCAGAGTAGAGCCTGCAGGAGTCTGCTCTCTATCTACTGTGTGAGAGCTGAGGGTTGGTTTCAGGTTGTCCTATCTTCACACACTGAGACATGGCACTAGCCCTCCCCTGTTTGATTTCTATTTGGAGGGTCACACTGTCATGGTTGGGAACAGCTGTCTTCAGAACATTGCAGCCAATGTAACTCACTGTGAATATGGAGTGTTTGAGCCTTCTCCCTTACCGTCATCACCTGCTGTCCCCTGAGAGCTTCAGGCTGCTGAGCCTCTGTCCCTCACTGTACCTTCTGCCCCGTGACTGCAAACAGAAACCTTGAGTCTCCTCTCAGGATCCTGACTCTTTAGGAGACTCCAGCCTGCTTCTGAGTTCCCCTCCCCCACACAGTTAGAGAGTGAGTACCCTTACCTGTGAGCAGAAGCCCCTGCCAGGGGGTACACCCCTTGCAGAGAACCACAGAGGACTCCTCCATCAATCTTCTCACTTGCTGTCCTCCCTCTGAAGAGAAGAGATTCAGCTCCAACACAGAACTCAGGCTCTGCTGTTCTTCTTCCTTTGGGGCTGTGATTTTTCTCAGACAGGAGCACTTCCCAGAATCCAATGGATGGTGAGTGATGGGGTTTGAGTCCAGCACACTGCTCGATCCCTTCTACTCTCAGTGCTGTCCTGCATCCCTCTCAACTTCCCTTTTTGTTTCTCCTCCAAGCAACACATTGAGCAACAAAGCTGATAAGCATCCCTATGCCCTCAGAGAACAATGGCTCATCCCAGGGCTGACATCTATTGTGTCCTTGCCTGTGCCGGTCAGCACCAAAGAGTGAGCTTCATCACGCCTGTGTGTCCTTGTCACACAGAGACTCAGCTGAGCCCAGACTCTACCCTGCGTTCTCAGTGCTCTTGGCAAGTGGAATTTACCCCCAGTAAGAAGGTGGCAGAAATGTCTCTGAGGGCTGGAAAGAGACCAGCTGAGTGATGACTAGGTATGATGATCAGTCCCTTATCACTAATGTCACCAGTCAAATTAAAGATACAGGAGAGAGGCCCAGGAGCAGTTGTGTGGGGAGTTTCATGTGCTCAGTGTTGGGAAAGAGGTGACCTGTGTGTCCTTGAAAGGACTGTGGGCTCCATCTCCCTATGGATGGTTTCAAGGTAACATTCTAGCATTATGTGTTGGCTGAACCCATGTCCTTTCTGGTCTTCCTGGGTCACGTTTGCCCTGTTACAGATGATTCCCTGGTGGTAATCTGGTCTTCCCCTATGAGAGATGCCAGGAGAGAGGACAACGTCATGGTCCCCATGCAAAAAGGTGTTCTCAGACAAAGAAAGGAGCCAGTAGGTCAGAGCAGGGTCTAGGGAGAGAGCTCAAGGTTAGTAGGGACAGAGATGGAAAGCAGTCTGCTAAATCATGGTTCAAGAAACAATTTTCATAGCATTGAGCGTGTACCCTGCTATCGCCCCCTGGAGATCACTGGGAGAACTGCAATCTCATGTCTAGGGCTATAGCAAGCATGGTCAAGAAACCAAACGTGCACTTCCCTGATATGTTCAGCACAGGTGGGATGCAGGGCCTGTCATCCTGACCACTGGGCTCTTCAGGACTCCTAATTCCATCTACTGCAGGATGTGTCTAGACAGGGTTCAAGATATGTCCTGGGAAGCCCTGGACTAGAGTTGGATGTAGTGTGAACATAGAGGAAGAACATTCTCAGGAGGAGCCTTGTGCTCAGGAAATTTCAGAGGAAAACACTAGGACATTTCTCTTGAGATTAAAAAGACAGGATACAGATGGACATAGTAATGAAAGCCTTTAATCAGCACTCAGGAAGCAAAGGCAGGGGATCTCTTAGATCTAGACCAGGTTGGTCTGTGGAACAAGTTCCAGAACAGCTGGGGCTACAGAGAAATCCTGTCTGGTGAAAGAGAGAGAGAGAGAGAGAGAGAGAGAGAGAGAGAGAGAGAGAGAGAGAGAGAGAGAGAGAGAGAACACTAATGTAGGGGGTTGCACGTGCACTTTCTGGCCAATCACTGCTATCTACATCCTAACTTCTCTTTGCCCAGGCGTTCCGAGGGGGGTTGCTCTTGAGTACAAATCACATTAATTCAAATAGGCGTGACTTCCCTATACACTGTTCCCTGTTTCTTTCTCTTACTGTGATAAAAAAAAAAACACCCTGAAAAAGAGCAATTTAGAAGAGAGAGTAGAGTCCATTTCCCTTCTGGGCTGTGTTGTATTATAGCACTGAAGGAATCAAGGCAGAAAACATGCTGTTTGCTGGTTCATTTGCAGGCTCACACTCTGGCTCATGCTTAGCTAGCTTTCTTATACAATCAAGGACCATCTACCTTGGAATGATGCTGTACTGATATCCACTGATAAACCTGTTCCAGTGCCCTCAAAGGCAATGATTTTCAAGTAAATCCTACAGATAGGACAGAATAAGGCTTCCCATTGAGCTTCCCCGAGAAGTACCCACAGACTGTATGCAATCTGGAATTGTGTGTACAGAAATCTCAAACACAAGACCAGGAGAGTGCCTGTCAATCAGCTAAATGAGCAGCCTGGATCATAACATGGGCCAATATTCTCAGGAGTATGATGGTGATGGAGATGAGGCAAGGTCCCCAAAAACAAATGAGTCTCAGAATGATCTAGGAAAGTGAAGAACAAGGGGTACAGGTAACCTTGAGGCAAAATCATTGTCTTGTCCTGTAATGCTCTGTATTTTACAGGTAAGGACCACAAAGAGATATTTCCTGAAATATTACTTGCTATTTTCTTTCTTTCTCTCTCTTCTTTCTTCCTCCCTCCCTTCCTTCCTTTTTCTTTCTTTCCTCATTTCTGTCTTTCTTTCCATGTGTATGGTTATTTTTACCGCATATATATCTGTGAGCCACAAGTATGTCTGGTGCCCACAGAAGCCAGAAGGGGCCATTGGATCCCTGGGAAATGAAATCACAGATTGCTTATGAGCTGCCGTGGGTGTCCTGGGAGCACAACCTCAGTCCTCTACAGCAGCAGTCATTGCTCTTACACACTGAGCCATCTCTCCAGCACTCCCAGGTGGATGTTTGCAGAAGCAAATATTACTGTAGACGGCAGAGGTGTGTTTGGCAGAACTAGGTTAGGGATTTGAGACTTTAACATTTTCCATATGAGACGATTGTTACTCATACCAAGACCTAAGGCCAATCTCTGAAAGGATTACTTCTCTAAGGAGGACAATAAGGTATGATGAGAGACAAATGTAAAGTTGTTTGAAATAGTGACTTCCTGGGCAGAGAGAGTCCTGAGTTAGATGCAGGGTCCATTGGAAGGAAGAAAGAAAAGCCCTGTCCTTTGCCTTTATGGAGTAGTGGCAGCAGCATTCCAGATAACACATGATTTCCTGTCCAGCCGCTGGGTTGCAGAGTCCTGGAATTTTGCACAAATTCTCCTGTGGCAGGTAGTTTAGTTCCAGAGTCAAATCTGACTGTCCATTTGTTTTCATTTCCTGGGACAGACATCCCCTGAAGTTGCTGATGACCAAGATAAACATCTCTGAAAAACAGCTCCTCTCCATCCACAGAAACCTGAGAAAGTCTCTTAGGTGAAGACACTGTATACATGGTTGTACACAGACAGCTTCTCTGTCACCCATGGCCTGTGTGAGGCAGATCTACACATTGGGGTTTCTGTGTCTCAGTTACCCAATGATAGCACACTCGGTAAGTGAATGTTGCCATGGTGATAAGGTAACCTAAAATGTGAACAAGGCCCTGACACTGGGACAGGACAGCAGTATGAATCAGCACTATCTGTTCCTGCGTGCCTGCAGGAGAGAACTGGCTAGATTTAATCCCTGAGGATGTGCAGTCATCAGGAAAATTTACACCCTCTGTCCCACCCCTTGGTGGCCCTGACTGTCTTGTGAAGACTCGTAAGCCCATCAGAACCATTGGCTAATGTCCTGGGCACCAATGCAGCTTGAGTGTCTATGCTGAGACAAAGAAGGAGATGCCCAGGTGACTATTTGGTGCCCAAGCATTTTGTGGAATCTCCTGGAGTTGGAGTGAAGTAAGATTGTGATTCCTCTTCACATACAATACTAATAGCATGTATTGTTTGAGGAATCTCTTGGACTAACCTGACCAAGAATTTGAAAGGTTTTTCATCCCTGGTTCTGGATTTCTATAAATCAATGGCTGTTGGTGTGGATCATTCTTATGCCAACTTCATTTAAAAATATGTGTATATGATGTAATTTTAGGTAAACGTAATATAATAATATGAGTCCCTATAACTTTTCAAATATCCTTAATGCTATATATCCTTCTTCTATCCTTCCTCCTCTGTATCGTACTCATTCACATCCACCAGATGTGAACCCCACTCCCTTTTTCCATTCCCCTTTCACAGCATCTGTACAATGCTCATCCTACCCCCATTGTCTCTTTTAACTTTCCTACTTCTCTGGGTATTCCAGTTATGAGAATTACAAATGTGAAAGAATATATCACTGTCTTCCTTGGTCTCAGTTACTCAGTCATTATATTTTCCAGCTCCACTCACCTACCTGCAAATTTTATGCTTTCTTTTTCCTTACAGCTGAATAATTTCACTGGGTCTATGCATCACATTTTAACATAAACTACATAATCATCCCAATAGATGCAGAAAAATTCTTTGACAACATCTAACATGTCTTCATGGAACAAGTCCTGGTGAGAATAATGATGGGAGGAGAATACATCAATATAACACAGGGTACATAGGACAAAGCCACAGTCGGGATATTTTAATTGTGCTGAAATGTCATTTTATTTGTATGTCAATAAATAAAGTTTGCCTGGAGGTTAGAGGTCACTTAGTGAGGTCACATAGCGAGCCATAAGCAGAAGTCAGGTGGTGGTAGCACACGCCCTGAATCCGATCACATGACAGGCAGAGTCTCTGTGTGGTCAAGGACACAGCCAAGCATGGTGACACGAGCCTTTAATCCCAGTACCAACCATAGAGACCTGGAGGTCTGTATAGACCAGACAGTGATGAGGAAGTCATGTGACTGGGCCTAGAGCCGATGAGAAAGCAGAACAGAAAGGGAATAAAAACACAGGTTACACAGGAAGAAGCTCTCTCTGGGGAAGCGATGAGGTGGTAGGATAAGGTAGTCCTGGCTCTTCGCTAGTTCTCTGATCTCTTTGGCTGTTACCTCTGTATTTGGATCTGTGTTTCTTATTTAGTAAGACTGTTTAGAAATTCGTCTACATTTGGCGCCCACATGGCAAGAATTCATTAAAAGACCGTTGGTGGCCTTACAGGACAGAGGTTACAGGCCCCAGGCCTGGCCGGAGCTACAAGCGGTCTGGCCACAGCCAGTCAGAGCAGCACGTGACCGTAGCTGCACGCTGCCACACGCAGCTGGAGCTACTTGCAGCCAGATCACCAACTCACGTGGCCGGAGCTTAAAGGGGCCGGAGCTACAAGCAGCTCAGGCCCAAAACGGCTCAAGCCGGAGCACGTGACTGGACTTTAGCTTTTAGCTTTTTTCTGTTCTGGTAGATAGTAGATGCTCTCTCTCTCTCTCTCTCTCTCTCTCTCTCTCTCTCTCTCTCTCTCTCTCTCTCTCTCTCTCTCTCTCTCTCTGCAACCACGTTGTTTGTTCAGTTTCTGTGAAATCCTATGAGCCCAGGTTGGTTAATTCTGTGGGTTTTTTGTGATGTCCTTGACCTCTCTGGGTCCCACAATCCTTCCTCCCTCTCTTCAGCAGGATTTCCTGAGCTCTGCCTCATGTTTGATTGTGGGTCTGCATCTGTTTCCACCAGTTGCTGGATGAAGCCTCTCTGATGACAATTGGGCTAGGCACCAATCTCTGAGCATAGCAGAGTATCACTAGGCATCATTACTTTGATTTTTCTCTACAGTCCTCTTTGGTTCTGTCCTAGGTCTCTGGGCCACCCAGCTTCTGGGTCCTGGCATTCTAGGCAGTGTCAGGGGTGGGCTCACTCTCTTTGCATGGGTCTGAGGCTGGACCAGTCATTGGTTGGCCACTCCCACAATCTCTATGTCACCCTTACCCCAGCACATCCCATAATCAGAACACAATGTAAGTCTAAGGTTATATAGCTCAGTTGGGGTCCAGACACCTCCACTGGAAGTCTTGCCAGGTCACAGGAAGTTGCCAGTTCAGTGTAGGATTCCACTATTGCTAGGAGTGTTAGCTGGGGTCATCCTTGTAGATTCCTGGGAGTTTCCTTTGCACCAGGTTTCTACCTGACCCTGAAATATCCCCTTCCCTGTTGGTTCTTTCAGTACTCTCCCCCAAACCACCCCACCTGATTCCCGACCCCACCCCCACCTTGATTGGACATACTTTACAGCCAGTTTTCTGTAATTGTTAATCTCAGACCTTAGAAACTAATATCATATGTATTATTTTCAAGTCTGATCCTTAAACACATTAGAGAACTTACTCAGACCTTTGTAACTTATAAAAGCCATTTAGTTTCCCATTCTGAAGCCATACATCCATATAATCTTTATACATCAATCTTTATGCACTAAATAATTTTTATATTTTTATAGTTTTTATACCTTATCTCCTTATCTTTACAGCAATTTTATTTTTAACAACACTATAGTAGTATACATACATTTCCCTTTATTATTTTTAAAATAAAATGAATTAGGAGGGCCAATTCACCTCTTTTTTTTTTCCTTTGGTTGTTCTTCAAGACAGGGTTTCTCTGTGTAGTTTTGGTTCCTGTCCTGGATCTCGCTCTGTAGACCAGGCTGGCCTCGAACTCACAGAGATCCGCCTGGCTTTGCCTCCAAAGTGCTGGGATTAAAGGCATGGGGCACCGCCGCCCAGCTCACTTCCTTTTAAAGTGAAGGAGTATTAATATCCAACAAATTTTGTTGTGATTGTTTTAGGCTGCCGTGGCTGAAGGTAGAAAGAGAGTAGTTCAACCTAGAAGATAGACCAGAAGTCCTGCATTGGATCTTAAAGATCCATCTCATTATTGATAGATTTAAAAACACCACAGGGATTAAAATATCTTCAAAATCTTTAAATGTCTGTACTTATGTATACATACACTGTCTCAACCAGATGATTCATGAATATCTTTTGAGGAGAAGTTTCCATGTTTGAATCAAGATGCTAATTGGAATAGACATCATCATCATCGGGTGAATTGCCTGCCTCTCAATCATCTTTTGGGCTACCAAGTCTCCCTCTGTATTGTTTGGCTCTATGCATCCTGTGTATTTGCTGAAGAGACGGGAACATTTCTGGTTTGCCACGATCTGGACTTAGCTGTGAGTGTCCTGCCTGCTTTCCTGCCCCTGTGTTTCCTAATGTATCTAAGAACACATGGGAAGCAGCACCGTACATCCACCAGGGGGCGCTGCCTCCCAACAGCGGGGGAGGTTAATAGGTTAATGGTGGCTCCTGGGGTCCTTCCCTTCACCAGTGGGGCAAAAAGTCGCTTATGTGACTACCTTTCTACCTGTACAATTTACAAAGAGAAGAAAAGGCCTGTCACTCTCTTTCACACCCTGCAGGGATGCTCACCTGGTCTCTTGCTGTCCTGTGTGTTCTTGCTGCTCTAGGCCCGGCCTAGAAATACCAACACGGCAGGAAAAGCAGAAGCCACAAGAGCAGAAACTGAGCTGGTGGCTCCACCAGTTTTCCTGGCTTGAGGTTCTGGAAGTCACAACAAAAGCTGTAGTGATTGTACTCCACAGGGGCTTCCCGACCACGCCTCCCACACTCTTAGGAGGGATGCTTGCCCTATTTTCTCACCAAGGAGTGTAGGGACCTCAATGTTCTTGCTGCGGTGCCTCAGGCGACAGGTGAACTGTGGTTCCTGTCCAGGAAGAACCCAAACAGACACCCAGGTCTGGAAGGTCTCATTTCCGCTGGGCAGGATGGTCCCAGGCCCAAAGGTATGCTGCTGTGCCGGCTTCCCATGCTGAAGCCAGGCCAGGGTGGCCACAGCAGGATACAGATTAAAAGCCCGGCACATCAGGGTGATCCTGCCCACTGGGTATGGCCTTCTGGACACTGTCACCTTCGGAGGACCTGAGAGATGATAAAGTGGGTCAGTTAAGATGAGGACCTTTCAATCTCTGAATGGAGTGTCGCCCAGAAGAATCATCTTGTTCACATTCACTGCCCGGCGCCCACTAGATGGCACAGCTCCCAGTGGCTATAGGACTGTGGGAGGCTGGGGCTCAGCTCCACTGGCTCTTGAGAGTCAGTCCCTTCTTTACATGCTGATGATGAGAGGACAGGGTGTCCCTGCTGTCACAGGCCAGCAGTTCCTCTTTCCAGCACAGGTCACAGATGAACAACAGGCACTGAGAGGACAGAGGCTCAGTGTTTATAGGGGCCACAGATCAGACCGTGGTGGGCTGTGCCTCTTCTCTAGGACAAAGCCAGCTCCGCAGTCTCTAGGGGACAGGTGAGGGACTCTCTAAGTACAGTCAGCTGACTGTGGCCATGATTCTTTGTTCCTGGAGTTGGCCAAAAACTGATGACCAGTATCTTTCTTCCTCCACTAATATCCCAGGACAACCTCTATTTTCTGTTACAAGATTTATCTAAAGCTTTAAACATCACATTTCAGATCCCAGACAGGTCCATTATCATAACACTAGAAAGGTAGAGGCAGGTGGTAGGTGAATGACGAAACTCTGTTTTCTGAAAAAGACAAGCCAAATAAAAAATAAAAGTTGATCTTTTAAATATTTTAGAATTGTTTACTTTATTTTATGTATATAAATGTTTTGCCTGCAAGAATGTACATGTACCATGTGTAACCTAGTGCTTACAAAAGTCAGCCAATGGTATTGGATCCCCTAGACCTGGAGTGACAAATGATGTTAAGCCCCCTCATGGATACTGGGAATTCACCCTGGGTCCTCTGCAAGATCAACCAGAACTCTTACCCACTGTGCCATCTGCCATGCCCCAACTTGGGGGTGGGGATGGCAAAGACACAGGTTAGAAAAAAAGCAGGTCAGAGTGTGCCACCCCACTGCAGAACTGTGGTGGGTCACAGTCATCTCCTGCACAGCTGCTGAAAGACAAGGCAGAGCTCAGTGAGGCTGAGGACCCCAAAGGCCTTTCCTGGTGAGAACCTGAGGGCAGGACAACCAGTTATTATATAGTGTCACCCTGTGGATATTTTCTCCAGCCTCCTTTCCCTGGGAGACAGGCCACCTGTGGTCAGATGAGTACATGAGAGTCACACACAGCTCCACTGGCCCCTGACAATCTATGGGTGTCAGCCACCACCTACCTGGAGAACTTGAGAGGACATGAAAATCTCGCTGTCAGAGGCCAGCTGATCCAGCCTGTGATGCAGAAGACTTCGTAGACACTGATGGGACAAAGAGCTTCCCTGTTCTACAGGGACTGGACACCTGACCTCAGTGGACTGTAGCTCCTTATTCCACAGAAGAAAAGAAAGCCTGTTCTGCATGCTGTAAGGCACAGTGAGGGACCATCCTTCCTAGGACAGGGAACTGACCGGGGTCCTGATTGTTTGCCTAAGGCTTTAAGTCTTTCCCCTTGAAGATTCCTGGATGATAAGTAGTTTCTTCATCCTGACTGCCCTCTCACCACACTGGTTTCTGTGCACACTCTTTGTGGGAGTCTCTGTGAACATGATGCCCAGCAGAGAATGTCGATCCATAATAGGCAAGAAGGAAGTCTGGTTCAACACTGAGCAGTAGCCAGTGTTAGTTTAGACTTTGAGAGTCTGATCCTGGGTAGTTTGTTTTAAGTATATTTAAGTTCAGTACGATTGGCAAAAAAGATTCCTGGTGATAATTAACTTAATCCTGTGTGCGCACAAAGCTTAGGACATGACTACATCAAAAGTCTTGTAAGGTACCAGTGACGTCATCCATAAAAATAGATTCTATAGGTTAACTGAAGAAATAGGCTCATGATAAACAAGTTCATGATGAAGGTCTGGAGGAGGATAGTGTTGTAGATTGGATGAGTCAAACAAGATTAGGATAAGGGTCTTGGGGAGCCTGTGTGCCCTGATCATACAGATTGCTCAAAGGTCAGAAGGCTCTTACCCACATCTCTCTGCTCCCAAATTCCTGGGTGGAAAACATCTCTCCCTTGGAAGAGACAACCCTTTGTGTTCAACATTTCTGGGTCCCCTGGTGCTTATCTGTGAGCACAAGGACCCAAAGGCCCCTTACTGCTCTGTGTTTTTGTCACAAGATTAAATTGAAGAAGAAGCATTGAACTTGATCTTCCTTAATCAAGACCAGAACAAGAGCAGAATGACTTTGACCCATGGCACAGAATAGGTTGTGAACCAGCTCCAGGGGCAGAAGTCTCCTATTTCAACTCTCTATCATGATGACCCCACCTAAGGGACAGGACTCCACACACCCAGTTGTCTCAGTTCTTCAAAGTGAACACCCCAGAATGTAGGGCAATTGAGTGAAATCTAAGATTACTGACATCTGGGGACTTATAACTATGCACTCATGTCAGAGATACCTAAGCTTCCCCACTTAAGGTACACAACAGAGGCTCTGGGAGATCACTCACACTCCATCTGAGTGTCACCTTAGACTATGTGAGGCTTGTCTAATTTAGTGAGAATCCAATACCTCATAAGCACTGTGGCAAGATGCAGTTAGACTCAGTGAATGGACCCAAGCACCCATAGTCAGTACCTGTATCCATCAATTGGCTCCCCAAATAAATCGAATATCTCTGGAGACGGTCAGGACATATGTCATTCAGAAAAGTCTGAACTTGTTCCACACTGGGGCCATGTCTCTCCCAGAAGGTCTTGGATGAGTGTGCTGAAGGCACGGACACTTTCCATGTTGGGCTCTTCTGGTCAAAGGTGAGGAAGTCTTGCCCGTCATAGCCCAAGCGCCAGAAGCCTCCAGTGTTGTTTCCTTGGGTTTCACAGCCAAAAGTTGCCTGAAGGGTGTGAATGCCTGGCCATACCAGGCAGAGACTTGTCACCTTATTTTTAAGGACCTTATTTCTGTCTTAAGGTGAGTTGGGCACATCCTGTGACCTCTCAGGATTCAGGTCCTGCATCCCTCACAGAAGCATCACTAGTTTATTCAATCATCCCAGCTGTGTCCAGCCCCCAACCCTGACTTTAGAGACCAGAATTGAATTATGTGCTTCTGTCTCTGCCTGCTCACCTCCACGCTGGCCCTTCTGGGTCATGACCTCAGTCAGCATCCTCCTGAGTTGCTCCTCCTTCTCCTGCATGTCCTCAGTCTCTCTTGTCCAGATCTCAGCTCCTCCTTGTCTCTTGATCCTAGGCCCCCAGGGTTCTGCTCTTCTCCTGTAGCCATCACGGCACAGGAAGAGCACATCGTCAATGTATCCCAGGGCTCTGAATTGGGACTCCCTTGACCCCTCCTGAGACAAAGCCATGAGGTCATAGTGCAGAGTATGTGTTCTTGAGAGAGGAAGAGAAAGAAGACACAATTAACGACTTGATGGTTTTCACAGTCAGCTGTGCCTTGAGGAATTGAGCTCAGACTGTGTTGTGTTCCTGTGTGAGTGTGAGAAGCCAAGAGGAGTGTTTCTTTAGAGCATGAAAGAGAAAAGGAGTGGGAGAGTGAGAGTCAGAAAGACTGTAGTAGAGAGATGAAAATTGACTTCTGGTGTCTGAGGTCCTGGGAACCACGAAGCCATGGTGCTCTGGGTGTCTTCTGCTGCCACCCAGGGCCCTGGTGTTGTCTGGGCTGCTGCTGAGGGTCATATGTGTGTGTCTGTGGCCTTACAGCCGCCAGGGCCTGATTCAATATTTGTGGTTCCTGTTGCAACCGAAGTCTGTGTGGTTGCCTGAGTCTGATCAGCCAACCTGGACCATGTTGGTGCCCAAGGACCATCCATGCTGCAGCTGGCACCGTGCAGATCTGAGTGGCCTGTACTGCTGCCAGTGTAATGGTGACAACCCAGCCAGAGCTGCTTCTGAAGGCCATGTCATGGGTGTGGCCCCACTGCAGCAAGGGTCTGTGTTGTGTTCAAGACTCCTGTTACCGTGGACAGCCTTGCAGATACCTGAGCTCTGGAGACATGTTTGTGTCTGAGGGCTACAGTGTTGCTGGGGCCATGTCAATCTGAGTGGACTGCACTGCACTGCCACCTGGGGCAATGGTGACATCCAGACATGGCTGCTGCTGAGGATCATGTCTGGGTCCATAGTCCAGTTGCACCTGGGGTCTGTGTTAATGTCTGTGGCCTGTGGGATCTCAGTGAGCCATAGGAATCTATGGGTGATAAAATCAGGTCAGGCAGAGCTGTCCCTGCCATGGGTAGGCCTGGGCAAACTGGCCCTGCCCCTCACTGGACACTGAGCAAGAGAGCTGGTCCCAACCCTCATGGGAGAACTGGCTCCACACTTGGGAGAGATGGCCTCACCGCTCACCGCAGTTGAGGGAGAAATGACTTTAATGTAATGGGCATAGGGTATAGAGTAAAAGGGCCAGACAAAGAAACACACCCTAACCCTGAAACCAGAGCCAAAAACCAGAACCAGTGAAAGAAACACACCTTGGCCCTAAAAACAGAGCTAGAAGGTTAAGAAGAGCCAGTGAAAGAAACACACTTTGTCCCTGAAACCAGAGCCAAAGAAACATTCTCTGCCCCTGATCAGCTGAGCATGAAACCAACCAACCCCTGAGCATGAAATCAGCCAATCTCTGAGCTTGTCCAAGATGCATGGTTGAAATCTGACCAATTCCCACCCTGAAAATCTTCACTGTGCATAAACTCTGCCGCCAAGAAGCCCTGTATAGTCCCAGTGCCTGTTCCTTGGGAGTTTGCCTTTTTCCACCTTGGCAGAGGCAGCCACTGGTCTGGATTCCTCCCTCCCAATAAATCTCTTGAATGAGTTTTGGGTGAAGATCTTTCGCTGGAATGGAGAAGCTCAGAGAAGTTAACAACTTTAGAAGGAGCAGAAGCGAACTGCTACATTTCTTGGGGGGAGGGGTTCCCACTTAGAGTGTGGCAGAGAAGTAGCAATTTTCACTGGAGCAGAGAAGCAAGGGACATCTCTACAGGGAAACTCTCTTAGTAGAGTGGAGTAGAGATGAGCTGAATCTCTGAGAGAAGACCAGGATTGCTACATTCCTGTGGGTAAACCATCCACCATCAGACCACAGCCATAGGTATAGCCTGGCTTCTGAAAGCCGGGATACCTTTCCCTTCAGAGCTGTAAATACTTAAATAGGAAACCTGGCTCCTCTCCCACCACCTGAGGTGGGTGGCCCCTGTGGCCCAGACTGCCCAGTTCAGGTAGAACCCAGATCCACAGCTGGCCCTCGGGTTGGCCCACCCTAACATCTGCCCATTCTAGGACCTGCTGGAGCTCCTGAAGTGACTGGTCCTGTGGAAAGCTACTCACAGGATCTCCATGACTCAGGGCTGCTGCAGGATATCCCAGAGGAGTTTCAGTGAGGTTGCAGTGATGAAGGTGTACCAGAAACCAGAGGCTTTGAACCAGATCCATGACTCATTGCAATCAACATTTGCTAGTAAAACTGATTGGACAAAGGACTACACTATGTGATTCAAAGTAATATAAGGGACTACTTCAAAAAATCTCTACTCCATGATGTTGAAAAATCTAAAAAAAAGGGACACATTTCTAGATTGAGTCAAACCACCAAAGCTAAACCATGAAGTGATCAGTAGCCTAAATATAACCATAATAAAGGGGAGATAAAAAAAAAAGTAATCATAATCTTTCTGAAAAAAGCAAATGAACAAACAAACACACACACAATAAAACAGCCCAGGCCCATATGGATTCACAGCATAATTCTACTGTATTTTTAAAGAACATCTAGAGCCATTTCTTCTTAAATTAAAAAAAAGACACATAAAGAGCATTCTCAAACTTGATCTATGCCAGTATCAGTCTCATACACAAATCAAGTAAAGACACAGCAAAATCCCCAAATCACAGACCAGTATCCCTAATGAAATCACATGCAAAATCCTGAATAAAAAATACTTGAAAACCAAATACAGGTACATATTAAGAACATCCTCCACAATGATCAAGTTGGCTTTATTACAGAGACACAGGAATGGTTTAGCATATGTAAGTTAACAAATATTATAAAGCCTAGTCATGGGCTTACAGACAAAAAAAATCACAGGATTGTACTAGAATGTTCTGAGGTGTGTTACTTTTGTTTATGTTGTTGTATTTATTTAACTCTGTGAAGTTGTGTTACTGTGCCTGTCCAAAACACCTGATTGGTCTAATAAAGAACTGAATGGCCAGTAGAGAGCAGGAGAAAGGATAGGCGGAACTGGCAGGCAGAGAGAACATATAGAGGGAGAAATCTGGAAAGGGGGTTGGAGAACAAGCCAGAAAAGGGGAGGACATGAAGAGCCAGCCACCCAGCTACATAGCCAACAAGCCAGGATGTAAGAGTAAGATTTACAGAAGTAAGAGAACGGGAAAAGCCCCAGGGCAAAAGGTAGATGGGATAAGTTAAGATAAGGAAAGCTGACTAGAAACCAAGCCAAGTTAAGGCCGGGCTTTCCTAAGTAATAATAAGCCTGCATGTGTAAATTTATTTGGGAGCTGGGTGGTGGGCCCCTAAAAAAAAGAGTAAAAAGCAAACAACATCATCACAGGATCATTTCCATAGTTCCAGAAAAATCATTTGAAAAAAATCAAGTATGTGTATAAAGAAAGTAGCAGAAAACATATGGAAATACATGAAAGAACAAAGAATTTTACTGGAGTATTGACCCGAAGAAATAAGGAGCTGGAGCTAAGATTGAGAGCATGCATGGGGCTGTGCATCCTGTCCCTACAACCACAGTGAAAAATCTAAAGAGTATATAAGATGGGAACTCCACTGAAGAAACCTGTAGCATCTGAAAGTTAGGACTCATGATGGGATTTGGAGCCGACCTGAGTGGATAGGCTCTATTATAGTGGCCAAATATATGGTGGGGTATGAACGATAGAGACAGAATGGTTCATGTTGTATGGATCGAGACAGATCCAGAGAGGAGAAGGCAATGAGGAGTGTGCTGAGGTCAGTGGCCTGCTTACCACCCAGGGCCATGGTGATATCTGGGCCTGAGCTGCCTGCAAGGGCCATGTCTGTGCCAATGGCCCAGCAGCAGCCACGGTCATGTCTGTGGTTCATGTTACCACCAAAGCAGAGAGGATAGGGTTACATAGAGGGTGACCCACCCCTCACTGGCTGCAACAGTAGGAGAACTGGTCCTATCCCCCACCAGCCGTAGCACTGGAGAGAGCACGTCCCTGCACCTCACCTGTGCATCACGACAGAGATGACTGTTGGCCAGGGAGCAGGTCAGCTGGCCCTGAACACATGAGACTGGGAGACATGGTTCTGACTCGCTCAACTGCCATGTGGTGGCATGGGCAAGGAAAAGATGCCCTCCCACGTTCACCCCTCACCACTGGGGCCAGTGAGAGAGCTGACTCAGGCCCTCTCCAACTAGGGGTAGCAGGCCCTGCGGCTTATCTGGGCAAGAAAATAGAGCTGACCCTGTTGATGGGGGTGTGGATGAGACAGCCCTGAGAAAGTAAACATGAGAAATCTGGCCCCACCTCTCATCTGCAATATGATGGTGTGGGCAAGGCAGAAAGCCCCCCACCACATACCTCCTGCAGCCTGTGGCAAGTTGAAGAGCTGTCCCTGAGGTCATGAGGACCAGTGTACTGGCGTGACACTTCTCTCTGGCTGCAGCACTCAGGAGAGCAGGCCCTGCACCTTGGCTGGTCAACACAGTAGAGCTCCCCTCTTGGTGGGGGTCTGGTGTGCCAGCTCCGAGGACATGAGTGTTGGAGAGATGGCCCCAGTACTAGCCTGTCGTAGTGCAATGTGGGCAGAGAAGAGGTGCCTTCCCTCACTCCTCAACCCTTGCTGCCTGCGGCAGTCAAGAGGGCTGGCTCCTGGGTCATGAGAATACAATGGCTGGCCCTGCCCCTCCCTGGCTGCAGCACTTGAAAGAGTGGTCCCTACACCTCTCCTAGGCAACATAGTAGAGCTGGCCCTGGTGGTGTTGGTGCTGGCAAGCCAGCTTGAAAGACATGACATGGACAACCATGGGCCTGGCCCCTTTCTGCTTACTACTACATAGGGTGAGCTAGCCAGGTTGGAGCTGGAGAGGATACCCTGGTGTCCAGGATGAGAAAGATCTGGCAGGCTGAGCAAACCAGCAATCACCCAGGCCCAGACCCAGGGCTATGAGTTAGCCCATCCCATCATCCACCCCTTCTATGATCTGCTGGAACATGTGAAGGGACCAGCCCTAAAGACCTGAAGTTGCATGATCTCCATGACACAGGACAAAAACAGGATATCCAAAAGGAGCCCTAGTGAGCACCCAGTGTCAATGGTATAGCAAACCCAGAAATCTCAAAAACAGATCAGTAACTCATTGCAATGAACACTTTCAAGTAAGATATGTAGACTAATGTGAGTCACTGTGTCACACTAGATTCCATGATGAGATTGTTCTTTTCTTCCCTTTTGAATTCTATTTTGTTCTATCTAGGTGGGGAGGTTGAAGGGTAGAGGGCAGAAGGGAAGGGATAGAAAAGAGATGAG
This sequence comes from Peromyscus eremicus, assembly GCF_949786415.1. Lineage (NCBI taxonomy): Eukaryota > Metazoa > Chordata > Mammalia > Rodentia > Cricetidae > Peromyscus > Peromyscus eremicus. Next base: position 170,822,032 of record NC_081416.1, on the reverse strand, counting down.
TGATATCAAGATCGTAATATGAAATCCACAAAAAAATCAATAAGAAATTAAATTGGGAAAAAACAAACAAAACCCAACATTCTTATTCCAACTGTAGTAGAATTTGGACACAACATGTTTGGTAAATCCAGAGTAAATTTGAAACAATGTCCTTGAGTCTACTGATTCCCTGTCCACACTTGTCCAGACACTTACCTTGTGCAACACCTCACCCACTTCCCCTTCACTTGTCCCCACACCCATCGTGGCTCCTCTCTACCTCCCTAGTGTAAGGGATACTACTTCTGCTTCCCTTTCTCATTGCTTGTTTTCATACATACCTCTCCCATTGTTACCACCTCAAGAGCTTGCCTGCCACCTTCTCAGAGAGTATCAGAGACCACACACACACACACACACACACACACACACACACATTGCACCAAATACTCACTTCACGAAAAGTTGTATTGACACAACCCCATAGACTCCCACAAGTACCATGAGAAGGAGCCTCTTGGCCACAGGAATATTCACCTTGGTGCTATGAACCAACCCTGGTAACAGTTAGTACCTATATCTAGCAGAAAGTTCCTCAAGGACGCTAGGTATCTCTGGAGCTGAGCAGGACATATGTTCTTCAAGAAAGTTTTAACTTGATCAGCTCTGGGTACACACATCTCCCAGAAGGGCTTGGTCTGCTGGGTGGAGAGCACAGCCACTCTCCATGCGAGAGTCTTCTGGTCAAAGGTGAGGGAATCCTGTCCATTGTAGCCAAGGAGCCAGAAGACCCAGTGCTCAGGTTTCTCTAAAGCTCACAGCCCAAAGTTGCCTGGATGGTGTGATGGCCTGGTCCACATCAGATAGGGACCAGTCATCTTCTTGTCTCTGGATCTCATCTGCCAGTGTGGTTCAGAGCAGGTAGGGTGCATCCTGTGATCCACCAAAGTATGGGGTACTTGTGCCTCATAGGGAAGGACCAGTGGTTTGTTCAATGAACTTAGACACACCCTGCCCACACACTGACTTCAGGAGCCAGGGCTGGATCTGTATGCACTGAACTCTGTGCACTTACCCCTGTCTTGGCCTTTCTATCCTGTGACTTCAGCCAGCATCCTCCTTCTTCCAAAGGTCCTCAGTTTCTCTTGCCCAGATATCAGCTCCCACATGTGGTGATATTGTGTCCCTCATATATTGTGCACCCTAATAAAATTATCTGGGGTCAGAAAACAGAACAGCCACTAGACAGACATAGAGGCCAGAAAATGGCAGCACACATGTCTTTAATCCTATCACTTGGGAGGCAGAGATCTATCCACATCTCTGTGAGTTCAAGGCCACACTGGAAACCACCAGGCATGGTGACATACACCTTTAATCTCAGGAAGTGATGGCAGGAAGCAGAAAGGTATATAAGGCATGAGGACCAGGAACTAAGTTTGTTACGCTTTTAGGCTTTTAGCAGCAGTTCAGCTGAGATCCATTCAGATGAGGACACAGAGGCTTCCAGTTTGAGGAAACAAGATCAGCTGAGGAATTGGCAAGGTGAGCTTAGCTGTGGCTGGTTCTGTTCTGCTTATCTTTCAGCATTCACCCCAATATCTGGCTCCTGGGTTTCTTTTTATTAATAAGACCTTTAGAAATTCATCTACACCTACATGTCCCTTGATGCTGGGCCCCAAGGGCTCTGTTATCCTGCTCTCTACCTTGTAGTACAGGAAGAGCTCATCATCAAAGTTTCTCAGGGCCAAGAACTGGGTCTGCCCAAACCCCTCCAGAGACCAAGTCTTGAGTTCATAGCACAGTGTGTGGGGTCCTGGGGAGATAAGTTCATGGGTTCCCACAGTCAGCTCTGCCTTGAGAGATTGAAACCAGACTATACCATGCCTCAATGTCTCATAGGTAAATATGAACTGCATGAGCTGTGCTCCCAAATAAATAAATGAAAAAATAATAAAAAATTTAAGAAGGTAAACAAAACAAAAAGAAAACAGAAAATCATTGAACTAAAAAAAGAATTACGAAAAACCTGTCAAGCTCTCTAAAATATTTAAGAAATTAACCTAAGGGCTGGAGAGATAGCTCAGTGGTTAAGAACACTGACTGCTCTAGAAAAGAAATGGTATTTGGTTCCCAGCACCCACGTGGTGGCTAACAACCCTCTGTAATTCCAGTTCCAGGGGATCCAACACCCTCTTCTGGCCTCTGAAGGTACTGCATGCATGTGTTGGACATACAAACATGTAGACAATGCATCCATGCACATAAAAATACATTAACAAATTTAAAAGAAATGAACTTGTACTTGGGGGTGGATGCACATGCACTTGAGTGGCTGAAGCAGGAGGATGACAGGCTCTAGGGTCTCCACAGAGTGAGACATTGACAGAGACAATCAAGTAAGACCTCAAAAATTTACCACTGAGGAAACCAAACTGGGCTTTACTGGTTTCTGGGATCAATTGGTTTAATGTTCCATATATCTAAACAATCTTATGTAAACTCTAGCAGAACTTGGACCATGGAAGGCCCGTCACAATGATTCAGCTGCCCCCTTAACTTCCATCTGCCGCCCTGCCTACACCTGCCTGGATTCTCCTGTGCACGTCCTCCCCACACCGCCCCATTCACTTAGTCCCTTCACTTGCCATAAGTCCCCTTCATCTCCATGGTGGGAGACAGACAGGGCCACTACAATACTGCGAGGAGCCAGATAGATCCAAGACTTCCTCAGAGACCCTGATGAAAGACAAAGGGAACTTTGGGTTTGTGTCCTTGTCCAGGAGTGGGCTTGGCAAGGCTGGAACTATACTGGAGCCAGTGCCTTGGAGTCAAGGTTGCAGTTTCCAGGGACCCAGCTCCTCCCTCTGGGCAGTGGTTATCAGTCCTAAGGAGCTGTGTCTGTAGTATCCTGTGTTCTTTTTCCAACATTGACTTAATTCTCCGCTGAACTTTGCCATTTTTATCCTGCAAATAGTGTATAAGATGTTACACTTCTTAATAAATTTGATTGGCATAAGGCATCAACTATTTCTTTTGTCTTATTTAGCTCCCATTTTCTCTATTTCCCATGCCTGGTCCTCAACTCAACATTAAAGTCATGTGCCACCACCTGCCCGGCTTAGGTGAAGTTTAAAGACAGAATATCACCTACAAGAGTGATGTGAGTTTCATATTAATGTGCTTGCACTGTGGAATTTGATAGGAGATTGATTAGACACATGTCATAAAGTTGGTTAACAATTTTAAATTGTAGTTCAACAACCACATAAATACGCTTGGTTTACTTGAAAACATGGGGAAAACTATAAAAATTAAAAATCAAAAAATAGCAATAAAAGTCCTGAGAACAAAGAAGCAGCATCAATTATTGAATTGTGTTTACTTCCTGATGCCTCATAGGATGAGGAGGACATTTCCTTTTTAATGATATGGTTTTAAAATCCCCTGAAATGGCTCCTACTCCTCTAGGGGAGCCAAGTGCCCCTCCTAGTTCATCACACACAGGATCATTAAGGCTCCTGTTAAAGCTTTCTGCACTTCATTTCTGGGAAGCTGGAGGGACTTGAGACCCAGGATAAAGTATTTTGAACAAAAAAGCCTGCTGCAAGCCGCAAAAATATACAAAGTAGGATTTCAGCTGATTATGACAAAGCTAATACCTGGAAGAAGCCAAGAACCTCCCAGAGGTCAAGCTGAGGCTCAAGGAGTCTTGGTGATATTTGGCTTTTGATTATCAGCTGTTTCCTGCTATGAGTTTCTTATGTGCTATTGTAGCTTTCCCATCATTTATTGGGCACCATTTCCCCTCTACTAAAGGAATATTTAGATAACCTTGTGCGCTGACAGCTATGCACAGCCAGAACCCCAGTTCAAGCCTCCCTTAATTATCGTCATTAGCAGCATCCGGCCAGGTCCATCCCCAGACGGAGGAAAGTATCTTATCAGAGATACCTCTATACTCTCTAAGAACAGACTTAAGTGTCAAGACTACCTGTTTGAGAAGGCCTGGCAGATGTGCCAATTAAGCTTAACTTCCTCTTCTGCCAAATCTTACCTGTAGTTCCAGATCTTCCTTTAACTATCACCAGAGGCATCTAGCTGTACACAGGTTGCCTAGCGACTGAGCACACTTTCCCTCACCCTGCAGAAAAATGGCAGATAGCTTGAACAGATAGGAGACACAGGAAAAAAGAAGACAGTTTTATTTTTTCCCATTGACCTAGCAACTTATAGATTCTTAACATTTTCTACCAATCACGTTTAAGATTATAGTTGAGCACATAAGATCCCTCTTCTTAGATATTATCCAAATTCAGCCTTTAGTTAATTCATTTCCCCATTAGTCACTTCTCTTTTGGGTCGCAAATGATAATAAACAATTACTGCCCCTCTAGGTGATTCTTATCACCCCTCCGTTTGACCCTGGAAGCCTGGTGGTCATTGCCTGAAGAAAATTCTTACCTACCTTTATGATCCTGTAGAATTCAAGCCTGGTGACCTTGCTCAACCAGGGGATTGCTATTGCTTGGGTTTATAACTGGACACTTGAGAGACTTGGGGAGGATGGAGAGATGGAGAATGGAGAAGGATAAGGAGGATTTTGACCAGAGAGAACATGTGGACGAGATGGAAGATGAGGAAGAGTCAGATGGGGAAGTACTAGCTGGGTAAGAATGAGATGAAAAGGACCTAGATGAGGCAGAATTAAGATGAGAGAATTAAGATAGAACTTAGAGGGAGCAGTAGATAAATATAGAGAGAAATCAGGCAAGAAAGGAGGTAGGCATGAGAACAGAACTGAAGCTGTGAAAACAGGATGTTATTCCAGAGAATTAAAGTGAATGGACTAAAGAGCTCAGTGTGCTGAGATTCTATTTCCCGAAAATAGTCCTCATCGTTTGTAGCTCTCTCTCCTGAGCCTCTGGGATGTATAATATTAAGGCTGGTCCCTCTAATATTATACATGGAAAGCCTACTTGTTTTTTTTCTGGATTTCCCTCTACTACAGCAGGGGATTTGACAGCATGGAGAAAGAGAGGTGCAGTGAAACACAGAGGCCGCTGCACAGACTTCAGACTCCCAGAGCAGTGTCCTGCATTGCCCTGCAATCTTACGCTAACTCAGACAACTTCGTCATTTCCACACATCAGGTTTTATCGCTGATGTCACCCCTGGTCATTCTCCACGACTGTGGTCTGAGGCCTCATTTTTCATTCTTGTCTTGTTTCCTGGACCCTTGTCCTTCAGGCTACCACCCCAGCCCTCGCTCTTTTCTCGATGAAACACTGAGCAACTTGTGCCATTCTTAATTGATCCTTGATTAATCACCAGGACACCTGAGATATTAAAGCTATTGGATCTCTTTTTTTTTCTTCTCTCTGCCACAGCTGTGGGAAATAAGGACTGCAATCCCATAAGCCCCACATCTCCTCTGGGATGCCTTTTAGAAACCCTCAAACCTTTCAGCTTAAATGCCCTACTTACAGACTTCTAAGCTTATCTGTATCTGCACTAAAAAAAATGGCCTCAATATCCCTTAGATACCAATAAAAAATGGCTACATAATGGCTCCTTGGACCCTGGCATTTTATGGGACTTATCGAACTTCTGTCAGCGAATGGGCAAATGGAAAGAGTTACCTTACATCCCAGCCTGTGTCCATCTCAGCTCCAAACCCTCTCTCCTTGATCCTGCTCACCTGCCCACGTGCTCCAGCTGTGCAACCCGAACCAGAGGAACCCCACACTACTACTCTACACCCTGCTAATGAACCCCAGCCTTTCCGACCCCCTGCTCCTTCCTCTCCTCCAGGGACTGTTCCTTTGACTCCCCCAGCCCCTTCTTCCTCTCTGGTCCTGGGCCGATTCAAATGCCCGACTCTGGCTCTCACCTTTGTTCTTCCTGTCATGGGTTCTTGAGCTGCTAAGGAGCCCCACCCCAGTCAGGCCAACCTGGCAGCCATCCTCCCTTTGTGAGAGGTAGCCAGAGTAGATGGACTGGTTAAGGTACATGTCCCTTTCCCACTGGCAGAACTCTCTCAGATAGAAAAAAAATTGGGTTCTTATGCATCTAATTCTACTTCTTTTATTAAAGAATTCCTATATATGACCCAATCTTATAATCTCACCTTTCATGATATACACATGATCCTAACTAACAACCTACTTCCTGAGGAGTGCAGACGAGTTTAGGAACATGTGATGATATTTTATTTGTGCTGAAATGTGGTGATATTTTATTTGTGCTTTAATAAAGCTTGCCTGGAGATCAGAGGAGAGCCAGCCACCATAGTAAACACAAAAGTCAGACAGCACACACCCTTAATCCTATCACTTAGCAGGTAGGGTCTCTGTGTGTTCAAGGCCACACTCGGGAACAGAGCCAAGCGTGGTGACACACACCTTTAATCCCAGCATCAACCATAGAGACCTGGAGGTCTGTACAGACAGACAGAAAGTGACAGATCTGTGTAGGAAGAGGAAGTGAAGTAGCTGGGCTAAGAGAGCCAATGAGAGGGCAGGAAAGCAAGGCAATAAAGGCATGGGTAGACAGGAAGTAACTCCCATTTGGAAACTGCAGAGTTGGTGAGGTAAGGTTGGCTGGTGGCTTTCCCTATTTCCCTGATCTAAGGTTTTTTCGGTTCCATGTTTTTTTATTTAAGAAGACCATATAAAAATTTGTCTACAGCGACAGGCTAGGATACATGCAGACAAGGTCCACCAGACTAATGCAGCATATCTTCCCAGGGCTGAGGTGGTCCCCTATTGGGATCTATGATGGGATTATAATACCCTGGGTGGCTCTCTAGCTAGGGATCAGTTTATGACCTGCCTCCTAGCAGGTCTTAGAAAGGCTGCCCACAAACCAGTAAACTATGAATAGCTTCAAGACAAGTTCAGGACAGACAGGAAAATCCACCTCATTTTCTAGAATGACTTACAAAGACCCTCTAACAATATTCTAATCTAGATCCTGAAAGCCCAGAGGGCAGACAGCTCCTTACAACCCATTTTTTTTTCCACAGAGCTTCCCCAGCATTAAGGCTAAGCTTAAATGTCTGGAGAGAAGATCCCAGACCCCACAGGCAAAAGTCTTAGTGCTGACTTTTAAGATATACCATGGGAGAGATGAGAAAGCCCCTAAACAGAAATACCAAATGCTTCCAAGGCCATCCAACCACCTGTGGCGAGCACTAAGAACCCCCAGTCCTTGTTTGTTTTAAATGTGGTTCAGAAGGCCATTGGGCTTGTAGTTGTCCTGCTCTGTGTGGACTGCCTGGTCCGTGTCCAAAGTAGCACCAAGAGGGACATAGGTCAGGTGACTTCCCCTGTGCACTTCATGGCATGGGAACATCAAATGCAGACCACCCTCCAGGTGACTTTCTAGGCTTGGCCATGGACAATTGAAGGTGCCCAGGATTGGACCTGACACCTGCCATCTCCCACAGGGAGGCTCGGGTAGCCATTCCAGTATCAGGGTGACCCATTTCCTTCTTTGTGGGCACCTGGACAACTTACTAGATCCTGAGGGACCCACCTCTTCTTGTCTCCCTATTGTCCTTATATACGTCATCAGTCCCCACCACTTAATTGTATTTTTAGGGGTATCCCTATTACCCACACCTTTGTGCTTGTACCAATTAGCCCTGTGCCGCTAATGGGAAGAGATATTTTAGCCAAGGTAGGAGCTTCTATTTCATTTGCTCCCCCATTTGCCTGACTCACCAGCAGCTCCTCTCCTCCTAGCCACCCACCCCACTAGCTCTAATGTTTCATTTCCCTTGCCAGCCTCTCAGGTAGACCCCCAAGTCTGGGACACCCCAAACCCTTCTATTGCTAGGCACCATTCCCCCATTATTATCCAGTTACAGGACCCTACCCAGTATATCACTCAAGCTTAGTACCCTCTCTCATTCCAGAGCCTTAAGAGGCTTAGACCTATCATCTCTGACCTTCTAAGAAAAAAGCTACTTTGCCCAACCTCTTCTCCTTTTAACAACCCTGTATTTGCAGTTAAGAAGTCTAATGGAACCTACTGCCTGATTCAAGACCTCCAGCTCATTAATTCTGCAGTGGTCCCACTCTATCCTGTGGTACCCAATCCTCATACACTCCTCTCTGCTGTGGGATAATGCCCTTGTACACTGGTTTAATAAAACGCTGATTGGCCAGTAGCGAGGCAAGAAGTATGAGTGGGATAAGCAGACAAGGAGAATTCTGGGAAGAGGAAGGCTGATGCAGGAGATGCCAGCCCACCATCCAGGAAGCAGCATGTAATGACACACAGGTAAAGCCATGGAACATGTGGCAACATATAGATTAACAGAAATGGGCTGGGTTTAAATGTAAGAGCTAGTTAGTGGTAGACCTGAGCTAATGGCTGAGCAGTTTTAATTAATATAAGCCTCTGTGTGTTTACTTGGGTCTGAGTGGCTGCAGACCAGGTGAGACACAGAAAACTTCCCACTACACCTTTCCTCTATCCCCTCAGGAACCTCCCAGTTCTCAGTTCTGGATCTCAAGGATGCTTTCTTCTCTATTCCTCTCATCCCTCCGTCTCAACACACCTTCCCTTTCACCTGGACTGACCCTGACACTCACCTGTCCATGCATCTGACCTGGACTGTCTTGCTATAGGGATTCAGAGACAGCCTACACCTATTTGGTCAGGCCTAGCCTCTCACTTACCCTCTCTGTCCCTCCCTGGCTCTAAACTCATACAGTAGGTAGATGACATTCTACTCTGCAGCCCATCATTACAAATTAGCCAAACTAACATCTCTGCTCTCCTAAATTTCTTGTCCAGCTGGGTTATAGAGTCTGGCCTTCAAGGTCCAGCTGTCTACTCCTCAGGTCACCTATTTGTGTCTAAGCATTACCCCAACCCCAAGGCTATTTAGAAACTTTAGAAAGAAATCACCTAGTCCAGTCTCTTGCAGTCCCCTCTACTAAACAGGAGATTCTATCATTTCTGGGAATAGCTGACTTCCTATGGTCCTGGGTCCCCTCTTTTTCCCTCCTTGTTTGCCCCTTATATGAGGCAGCTCTTGGCTCCCTTCATGAACCCTGCCTTCACCCCACTACTAAACCCTTTTGGGAGCTCCAACAGGCTCTCCTCCAGGCCCCAGGACTTCACATCCCAGACCTAAGTCATCCCTTCTCCCTCTATGTAACAGAAAGGGAGGGATACACCCTTGGAGCCCTAGGACACCAGCTGGGACCCTCCTTTGTGCCTGTAGCATGCCTCTCAAAAAAACTAGACCTCACCACTCAGGGATGGGCACCTTGCATATGTGCTTTAGCAGCTGCTGAGCTCCTTACTCATGAATCAAAGAAACTAACCTTTGGGCCACCCACCACTGTCTCCTCCCACCACAACCTGTCCCATCTCTTAACTTATAAAAGCTTACAGACTTTACTTCCTTCCTGAGTTCTTTCTCTCCAAGTGGTACTAGTGGAAGATGCCACACTTACTTTCCAAACTTGCCCACCCCTCAGTATCTCAAGTCTTGTCCCTCAACCTAGTATTGACTACTCTCTCATTTCTGCACTGAAACCCTAGAGGAACTACTGCCCCATCCTTCACACATGCAGGAGGGCACACTGCCTCAGGCCACTTAAATCTGGTACACAGATGGCAGTTCTTTTTTACATGAGGGGACCTGCAAAGCAGGCTGTGCCATAGTGTCGGATACTGGGGTGGTTAAAGCCAAGGCACTATCTGCTCACACTACTAACCAACAGGCTGGACTAATAGCTCTCACCTGTGCCTTCCAGTTGTCACAGGGACAATCCCTAAATGTTTACACAGACTTTAAATATGCATTTCACCAACACATAACAACCTACATCCTCACAGCCACCCCTGACACTCGGCAAATTCTGTCCTACGTACACCAGCTCTTTCATCCTAATTTTCAGGCTCTGTCTCATTTTGTCAAGGCCCACCTGCAGCCCACCCCCGAGGACTTGCATTTCTTAAGAACTATTACTGCCTCTTGTAAAATCTGGCAAAAGTTAGATCCCAGTTCCAAATATCAGAGCCAACCTTTTCTCACTCACCAGGCTAGGAGCTCCCTTTCAGGGTCTGACTGGCAACTCGATTTTACCCATAAGCCTACTGCCAGATGAGTCAAATACCTCTTTGTCCTAGCGGATTCATTCTTGAGCTGGGTGGAGGCTTTCCTGTTTGTTTGTTTGTTTGTTTGTTTGTTTGTTTGTTTGTTTGTTAGTTAATGGGCTCAGACAGTCTCTGACCTCCTTCTCCAGGAGATTATGCCCCGATTTGGATCCCTGCCTCTCTCCAGTCTGATAATGGCCCAGAGTTTGGTTTACCTCCCAGATTTCTCAAACCCTATCTAAAGCTTTTAACATCCCTAAGCATTTTTATATCCCTTACAATCTTCAATCCTCAGGGAAGGTAGAATGGACTAACCACTCCTTTAAAAATATACTTATTAAGACGTCACAGGAACTTCACCTTTACTGGGTATAACTATTGCCTCTGGCTCTTTTCAGGCTCTGGGCTCTTTCCACACAAACCCTTTAAATTATACTATTTGAACTCATGTATGGAAGGCCAGTTCTAACCCCTGGCCTTCTATTCAAACCTTTGTCACTCCCTGACCACCTGCTCACCCTCTTACTCTATCACTCTATTCTCTTCTATGGAATTGTACTGACCATTCCTTACCCAGGCCATCCCCAATCAACAGCAGGGATCATGTCCTTCTTCCACCCAAGGCCATCACCCCTCCCGACTTCCCCCTAAACGGCATGGACCCTTCAAGGTAATTCTTGTGACCTCCATAGCTGCTAAGCTCAAGATGTTTCCTCACTGGATTCACTTATCTCACCTAAAACCTTTTACCTCACCCCTACCCCAGGGTAATTCCTCCTCATACACAGTGATGCAAACAGGGCCAAGCTCTCTTAAGTTCTAGAGGACACAGAGATCAACTGCCTGTTTCCAGTTCCAGAAGAATAAGCCTTCATCCCACAACTGTACTCAACTCCACTGGATTGGGAACCCTGTATGTTTCTCTTCTTGATTCCCCCTCTGCATTCTCCTGTCTCTACTGATCACACTCTGCTTCATCAGTTCCCCCCACACCGTTTCTAATAACATTCAAATTTCGAATTAACCACTCAGCTGACCCACAGGACCACCATCAGCCATACAGCTGAAGGTGCAAGGACCATCAAATATATCCAGGTGGTAAGAAACAGTAACACTCCAAAATTATTCACACCCCCAGACTCAAAAGGTTCTGGACTCTGCAAAACAGACTTTAATATATAAAAGTTTGTTATTGTTAACTGCCCTCAGCAATCCGTCACTTGTGTCTCCTGGATGTTGAAGTGATAAGGCGATAATGAAAGGAAACAGATGCCTTAAGGTTTGTCTCAGGTGAAGATAGGAAACCTAATTGATAATAACAGAAAAAATAAAGCAGTTCCAGATTCCTGTCTCTCTTTGCTACATGACTCCATAATTTTAACACTAACCAATAAAATTCTGATATCAGAGTACTCAACACTATAATATCATAGCTACAAGCTCAGGATTTTAAATTCCCTTTGGTCACTTCTTAATATGTCTAAATTTGTCTCCTTCGTAAACTTAAAAATTCTTCTGAGCTCCAGGAAGTTGACTTGGACCCACCCAGACAGGTCAGATCCACTTCAGATAAATATCATTCAAACTTTCCTGGTCTTATGACCCCCTCCCTCATCCTTAGGGTCCCGCCTCATCTCCTCCCCCACCAAGTACCAGGATCTAAGAAAAAACATTTTCTAAACTTCAACTTCTGCCTCACCAGCATCCTGTCAGGCCCAAGCTGTAAGAGCCAAGCAACAGTGGATGATTACCCAGAGCTCAAAACAGCAGTGAAGACAATCAGCTACCTCAGGACAACCGGCTACCTTGGAAAAAGTCCCCCTGCCCACCAAAAATTAACTAATGCCCTCCAAGTCAGGCGGGAGCAGTTCCAAGAGACACTGTGCCCCAATTCTCATTCACCCACCACCCCTAATCCCTTACTTTTTATAATAACAAAGAGGGTGGAATGTTACTATTCCTAGCCACTTCTGGAGTCACATGACCACACATATGGTGTCAGCAGTCAGGCAAAATGCTTAGTCACTCCCGGGCCTTACATCCTATGTAATCTGCGCAAAGTGTGGTCATGTAAGCCATGTGCATGTGTGGCATAGCTATATAAGCCCATATATGCATCCATGAGGCGACCTATAAAAGCAGACTCCACCCTGCCCTCTCTGCACATTTCTCTCTGGGAGGCCTACTCATGTCTATCCCTTCCTTTCCCTAATAAATTCTCTTATAGTGGGTTCTGTTGTACCTCATGTTCTCTTGTGCCCTGTAAATAACATCGGTAAATAAATAACACTGGGGACCCAATGCCTCCCTGGGCTGTGGTTATCACTGTAGGGTAAAAGGGACAGTGAAAGAACACCCTGTCCCTAAGACCAGAGCTAAAAACACATCCTGCCCCTAACCAAGTTCAGGACTTGAAATCCCACCAATCCCTGAACTTGGCTCAGAGTCTGACCAGGGTTTCCCTGGCAAAGTGTTAACAGCCCTTGCTCTGGGAATGGTTTCCTTAATGCAAGTGTAAGAACTCCGCTCCAGCAGGGGAGGGGTTTAAGGCTCTGCTCTGCTCCAGCAAAAGAGCCATTACAACAGACCTCACTCAATAGATTCATTGGGAGGGAAAAATCCAGGAGAGTGTTTGTCTCTGCTAGGGTGAAAAGCAGTGACAAACTGAACAGGATACAGAGCTTATATTGTTTCTTGGGGGCGGAGTTTTCCAGCTCTGGGAAACCATTGGCCATCCTGCCCCCACCAAGTCCCCGGGAGTCTGTGATTATACACTATGCTAGGACAGCCAAGGACACTTCCTCCCAAAGTCAGTGTCCTTTAGACATGAAAGTTCCTCCAAATGGCTACCAGATGTTCATCTTTCCAGGGACTCAAGTAGATAATACACACATATACACAGAGAGAAACACAGACACACAGACATATACACACAGACACATACAAAGACATATACACACAGAGACACATAGACACAAACACATGCACAACACACAGAAAGACAGATACAAACACAGAAGCACACAGGCACACACACAGAGAAACATACAGACATGCTGCAAGTCACAGGAAAATGTAATGGAATCCAGCTTCTATCACAAAAGCTATTACTTGGAAAGGTCAAAGACTTTTCTGAAGATCAACCCATGGCTTAAGGAGTCTTGGTGATATTTTAGCTTTTGTACAGACATATTAGCCAATTCCTGCAATGATTTTCTTATATGCTGTGTATGCTTCCAAGAACTCCTAACAGTGTATTTATCTGATATTCTTCTCAAGCACCCTCGGCCGTAACAGCAACCGAGGCGCAATGTATCTGTGAGGCAGACTGCCTAGGTCTGGCAGTGACCCCGCCCTGCCAGTGTATGGCGGCATAGGAAGAGAGGCAGTTTTGTTTTAGTGACTTAGATACTCTTTACCTAACCACGTGTGGGATTGTAGTTTAAGCACATTTATGATAGACTCGTAACATTTCACCTAACCACTTATAAGAATATATTTTGAGCACATAAATTCCCTTTCTGATTTACTCAAGGACTTATCAACCCCACCTCCTCTATTCACATCCCCGTTGCGGATGAAGCTGGCTATCACGGCTCTGGTAGGGAGCTTGGAAGCTTTGCTTGGTATTGATATTGGTATTGGCTGCCGGTGAGATGGAGACCAGTGCCGGGAGATGGAGGGAAGGAACCATGATGGAGAAGAACGAGGATGAAGAAGAGGATGGAGATGGAAAAGAGTTAGAGTTGTGAGAGGACAGGAGGAGAAGGGACAGAGAGGAGCTGAGTACAAGAACAGAAAAGAAAATGTGTAGAGAGAAAACTGACTCAAAAAAGAATAAAGCGTATAAACTAAAGGGTTACATGTACATAGATTCATTTAATATCATCAAAGATTAGATTATCAGCTGGTCACAGATTCTTTCTGGACCCTGAAAGGGCTTTCAAGGGGCTGGACTCCCATAGTCCCTGTTACAGACACACGTACAAAGACACACATTCACACAGAAACACATGCCCAGAAACACACACACATTACACAGACACAGAAGCACGCACACCATGCAGATACACACAAGACACATATACACAGACACACAAACACATACACTCAACACACAGAAACACACAGGCACACACAAAGACACACACTCTCACAGAAACACACAAATACATATATAACACAGAAACATACAAACACACACACACCATACAGACACAGAAACACACACCATGCAGACACACAACACACATACTCAGACACACACACGACACAGACACACAAGCGCACACACACACAGACACACACAGTCCCATACACAGACATAGCCACACTCACACACCACACAGACACACACACACACACACACACACACACACACCACAGACACAGACAAACACACAGCACACAGACACAGGCACACATAAGACACACAGAGACACATACACACAGAGACACACGCACTCACATACCAACAGACACATAGACACGTATTTACACAACCCAATTTCCCTCATGCTACACTCCACAGCACAAGGACATAGGAGGTCCCTCTCCCTGCCCATCACTCACCCGCACAGGTGCCCAACAACTCCTCCAGGAGCAGGTACTTTAGTGACAGCTGGACTAGGACTAGGGCTCTGGGTTCCAAGGACAACATCGTCTTCATCTGCCTTCATGAATCATCTGAGTTCTCTGCAGATTCAAAGCCAGACATGCTTCTCTTGTAGGTCCACCCAGCCCGTATGCCAAGAACTGAAGTGTGTCACAGAGAGTGGAGCAGATCTGACAGCAGGTGAACAGCTGGTTGATGGGAGAACAGCTGGTGTGGGGCTCAGTGGAATGTGAGAGTTGCTGATACAGTGAGAATGCTGTGGGGTCAGGCAGCCCTGATTCTACTTCCTCTCCCTGAAAGCATTAAAGCTTTCCTTTACAGCTATCCAACTGCATCTCAGCAATAAGCAGAAAGGTTTCTTCTTGACTGGTTTTGTTTGTTTGTTTGTTTGTTTGTTTGTTTGTTTGTTTGTTTGTTTGTTTTTTGAGACAGGGTTTCTCTGTATAGCTTTGGAGCCTGTCCTGGAACTCAGTCTGTAGACCAGGCTGGCCTCGAACTCACAGAGATCTGCCTGGCTCTGTCTCCCGAATGCAGGGACTAAAGGTGTGTGCCACCACCTCACACTCTTCTTGATGTTTTAATCAGGAGTCTGGAATACATATAAACCCCTCATCAACCAGAAACCTTGTTTCATTATCCACTCCCATATCAAGATTCCATAGACCACTCAAATGTAAATACATACACATGCCCACTCAGGACTCAGAAAATTTCTGCTAGGAATTCCCCTTCTGCAACCACAAAAACAAATGATGTAAGCTCCTTTTAATAACTTATTGAGAACAAAGCCATGATGAGAAATTTTGAAACAATTTAGGTAACTATTGTTTGACCTTTAGGTTTAGTTATGTTGCTGTCTGGATTTGGTTTAGCCCCTGGGGCTGAGCTCACCACCCACTGCTGCTGAGCAGATCCTGCCCAGCCTGGACTTAAGTATTTTTAAAGCAGAACAGTAAAATTAAAAATGTATTTTATATGCACACACACACACACACACACACACACACACACACACACACACACATTAGGAGAGACACTAGGCAGTTCATATAATTTCTCACTAGTTTAGAAACTCAGGGAGTAAGGGTGGTGCTGCACACCTTTAATCCCAGATTTTTTAAAATAAATGAATTTATTTATTTATTTATTTATTTATTTATTTATTTATTTATTTGTTATGTATTTATGTGTCATTTGTTTTACTTCCCTGGCACACCCATCTCCTAGGGGAACAGAGAAGGTCATGAAGCCAGCATAGCTGCTTGACAAAGCTCCAGCAAAGCTGAGCCACACACTGTGACTGATAGTTGACCTGAGGCCCTTTTGATTTGAATCTCTGTGTGTTACACTCTTGGTGGGCTAGTGCTGTAATGATTCACCCATGTCTTTTCTGGGGAAATTGTTTCTGTATCTTCTTGAAGAAGTCCTGAATGTACTACCCCCTGCTTTCAGGGAAGTAACCTTAGTTGATCACACTTGAGAGTCTTCTCTGTGCCTTGGAGGTTGGTATCTGCTCCTACACAAACTCAAGAACAAAACAGAACTGTATAAATTCAGAGGAGGCTGACAAGGTTGAGCAGGATAAGAGAATTGACAGCAGGTCGGTGTAGCTGGACTTTCTCTGGTCCTTCCGTGCCCAGCAGTCCGGAAGAATCTCTCCCACCCAAGGTCCCACAGCCACCTATAAAATAATTATTCAGAAGCTTATATTAATTGCAAACTGTATAGCCTATGGCTCCAGCTTCTTGCTAGCTAGCTCTTTCATCTTAAATTAAACCATTTCTTTTTTTCTTAAGAATTTTTTTATTCATTTTACATACCAATCACAGACACCCCCCCTCTCCCCTCCTCCTGCCCTTCCAGCCTTCCCTCCCTCCCGTATGTGCAAGTACCCTGCTGTGTCCAAAAAAAGACTGTTCCCTTATAGTCATCCACTGGCTCTGGGATCTTTCATCCCTTAGTCCATAATTTGGGTAAATGAGAAAGGAGTGATGGATCTAGGAGGGGTTAGGTGAGTAAATTAATATGACTATCATACAGTTTTATAATTTAAAATGATAAAAATGAGACAGAAAGAGAAAAGAAGAAAAAGCTCCATATAAACCTACAGTCTTGTAGGCAAACGTAAAAGTTGGAAGGGAGGTACCCTACATGGCTGGAAAAGCTCTCCTGGAAGTGATGGGTTATGGAACAAAAACTCCAGGGCCAGGAGTAGGATTGCTCATGATTGGTTGATCAGGGAGCCCCTATGGACTCAAGAAACAACACAGGCTCTTGTCCTTGCTCTTGGTTGCCCGTAAGAACTAGGTGATAACACTTGATTGCCAAAGGCATCACACATCATAGTCACATGACACAGAGCCATGGAGATGGAGCTATGTTTGAAGCCTCCTTCCTGCCTGGTAGCTTTCATAGTGCCAGAAGATGCCACGCAGGCTGTTGGGGAGAAAAGTCTTACCCAGCTATGAATCCAACTATGATATCAACCTGCCAGGAAAGATGTTCAATAGTGGCACAGATTTTACATGGGTAATCAACATGCTCTCTGATTGGATTGGAGGTCCACTCCACAGGAGCGATTCCATATGTAGTACCATAAATCCACTCAAAATCCCATGGCATGGAAGGTCATAGGGCCTGGGGGTGTGGTGTGTGTGTGCGCATGCTAACTTCTGTCGTTATTCAAATTCACAAAGCATTGAACTACTTTCTAAATAAGAATGTTTATATTCACAGACAGTAAACACTCTTCTTGGCTTTAATCACAGAGTCTTCTCTTCAGTTGAACTACATTGAAGACAGAGAAGAAGGAGCAGCACAAGGTGCTGAGAACAAGGGATTGTTTAGTGCTCAGCACTAGATTAGACACTTTTGTGTCTTCTCCTAGGTTCAAGGAACATTGCCAAAGAGGGGATATAAAGATTGTAAGAGCTGGAAGATGGGGAGAAGCACTGCAAAATGCCATCTTCTGTGCAAGACACAGTCACTGCAAGCAGGAACTTACAACTCTGGATAACTATGCTGGGTCTGTACAAGAATGGGCCCATCAGCCGCAGGGAAAGGATGAAGGAGGGTTTTAGGGGGGTTCTGTCTCTCATTTCTAAATTGTTCCTTTGGATAAATTTGGGGAAGGCAGAGTCAGTGACTTCAGCTCTGTGCCATTGGTGGCCTCTCAGGCTAGAGTGAATAGTCCCAATGCAATGGTCACACAGATGCACCAGATTAAACTGAGTAGGTCATACAAGAAAGCCCTAAACCATGAACCCAGGAAAGGGACAGGTAGCGGGGAGGAGGTGTTTACTGTGGTAGGGGGGAGATTAGAGAGGGTTGGGGAGGACATAACAAGAATTCATTATATACCTGTGTGAAACCATCAAAGAACCAATTTAATTGCCGGAGACGGCATATGAAAAGCCTGACGTGTTGCCAGTGGAATCTGTGCTGGTACCCGAGAATGAGGACATTGATCCCTCCAGGGCTGCCCCACCTCATATTCTACTAAGCCTGCTTTCTGTGGGCCAAGGAGAAAACAACCCTTGTGTCCCGAGGGCAGACTTTATGGTGTATGCTTGTCATGTTCTCACCCATCCAACTGTCACTGGTTCTTGTGATCCTCCTACTCTATTTGTTCTTTATGACTTTCTTTCTCTCTCCTGCGGTGGTTTCCATGAAATTAGAAATGATATTGAGATTGTGACAGTGGCAGGAGTTAAAGCTGCTATGCAGGTCATGGGAAAAACCCAGAAGGCTGATGGCAGAAAACTGTAGATGGAGTGACATATAGATGGGATAAAAGACAAGAGTTGTCCAGAACTAGTTAGAAGACAACTTGACGAATTACAGAGAGATGAAGAAGGACTTAGGCTGAGAGGAAGCTGGCAGTCTGGTACCTTAAACCATTGTTTGTATTTCTGTGCTTTCTGAGAAACTGCAAGTAGATGGCCTCTGGGGTGATAACCTCAGATGTTCTGATAATTATTAACCTGCGAAAGAATGAGCTGGTATGCTTTGGCTTTATTCCTGGGAACTTCTATGTGCAGTCAACGGGCACGGGGTATGTGGTGATATTTTAATTGTGCTGAAATGTGATTTTATTTGTATGTTAATAAATAAAGTTTGCCTGGAGATCAGAGGTCATAGCGAGCCAGAAACAGAAGTCAGGTGGTGGTAGCCTATGCTCTAAATTCCATCACATGACAGGCAGAGTCTCTGTGTGGTCAAGGACACAGCCAAGCATGGTAACATGAGCCATTAATCCCAGTACCAACCATAGAGACCTGGAGGTCTGTATAGACAGGCAGTGATGAAGTCATGTGGCTGGGCTTAGAGCCAATGAGACGGCAGAACAGGAAGGCAATAAAAGCACAGGTTAGACAGGAATACGCTCTCTCGTGTGGGAAACTATGGCTTGGTGGTAAGCTAAAGGGTAGTCAGTGGCTCTTCGCTAATTCTCTGATCTCTTCAGCTATTACCCCTGTATTTGGCTCTGTGTTTCTTATTTACTAAAACTGTTTAGAATTTCATCTACATTTGGTGCCCACGTGGCAAGAATTCATTTAAAAAAGTTGGTGTCCTCACAGGCCAGGGGTTACAGCCTCGGCTCGGCCAGAGTTTACAGGCCCTAGGCCAGGCCGGAACAATAAGTGATCTGGCTGCACATGGTCAGAGCTGCACTCGACCATAGCTACAAGCAGTTACATGGAGCTGGAGCTGCTTGTAGCCAGATTCCCAACTCACAGTGGTTGGAGCTTAAGGGAGCCAGAGCTCAGGCCTGAATTGGCTCAAGCCAGAGCACTGGCTGGACTATAGCTTTTAGCTTTTTTGTCTTCTCCTGGTAGGGAGTAGGATCTCTCTCTCTCTCTCTCTCTCTCTCTCTCTCTCTCTCTCTCTCTCTCTCTCTCTCTCTCTCCCCAGGTAGCTGTTTTTGAAATTCCCTCAGACTTCTACTGTTCTATGCAGACTTGGAAAGTGAATTAAGATATCAGGTATCTTAAAGGGAGAAACTACTTAAAAGAGAAAAAATTTTCCCACATTAAAAAAATGGGAAATACCTTTACAATGGAAGGAATGGGTCTTTGTTTGATAAAACATTAGGCAGACTGAAAATGGAACAATTACATGAGAGGATTAATGTTGATGGCATGTATGCAACATCAATTATGCATATTATTTGTTTATTTATCAATATTTTACAAGTTAAAAAGATAATCCATTTAACTGCCAAGATAAAAGTTTTAGAAAAACTTGTTAAAATAAATTATAGAAAAATTCAGACTCAGACAGAAGAATTTAAGGGTGAAATTATTTCAGGATTGGATTATAAGGTTATAGAAAGACAGACTGTTTTCAAACAATCAACCTTAATTTAGCTGGTAACCATACAGCAACTACCCAATCAAGGACATGCATGAACTAATTGGGCTCCAGTTGAAATGTTAGATTTAAGGAAGTTTGAGGAGGCTATAGTATCTTATGGCACACATTTTCCATTTGTAAAGCAACTTGGTCAACTTGTAATAGGATTATTCCTCAAGACTGGAAAGAATTAGTAAGGGCTGTCCTGGAACCTGGAGCACAACTGCAGTGGCACATGTGGTACAGAGATGAGGCTAAGACCATAGAAAGTAAATGGAAAGGTAGAGGTGTGGGAATTTCCCAGGATCAGCTTCTTGGAAAAGGCCAATATGCTGGCCAAATACAAAGACAATGTTTATATGATAACCAAACCTTAATTCTATGCCACATGACAGCCATGAGTGCATGGGACAGAATCGAGGAAGCAGGAAAGCAAATTGAACTTGTACAGCCACTTTGGAAATCAATATGACACTTTCTTACAAAATTGGGAATCAATCTCCCTCAAGACCCAGCTATACCACTCTTGGGCATATACCCAAGGAATGCTCAATCATACCACAAGGACACATGCTCAACTATGTTCATAGTAGCATTATTTGTAATAGCCAGAACCTGGAAACAACCTAGATGCCCTTCAACTGAAGAAAGGATAAAATGTGGTACATATACACAATGGAGTACTACTCAGCAGAGAAAAACAATGACAGCATGAAATTTGCAGGTAAATGGATAGAACTAGAAAATATCATCCTGAGTGAGGTAACCCAGACTCAGAAAGAAAAACATGGTATGTACTCACTCATAAGTGGATACTAGATATAAAGCAAAGGATAACCAGACTGCAACTCACAACTCCAGGGAAGCTACCTAGTGAAGAGGACCCTAAGAAAGACACAGGGATCACCCAACAACAGAGAAATGGATGAGATCTTCATGAGCAACTGGAGGTGAGGAGATAATGGAGAGCAAGGGTCAGGAGAAAGAAAGCTTAGGGGAGCGGGAGGTCCCAGCTGGATCAGGAACAGAGTGGGAGAACAAGGAAAGAGATACCATGATAAATGAAAACTCCACAGGAATAGGAAGAAGTAGAGTGCTAGAGAGGTCCCCAGAAATCCACAAAGATGACTCCCCTTTAGACTAATGGCAATGGTCAAGAGAATGCCTGAGATGACCTACTCTGGTAACCGGTTGGCCAAACACCCTAACTATCATGATAGAACTCTCATCCGGTGACTGACAGAAGCAGATGCAGAGATCCATGGCCAAACCCCAGGTGGAGCTCCAGGAGTCTAATCAATGAGAGAGAGGAGGGATTATATGAGCAAGAGATATTGAGACCATGACTGGAAAAAGCACAGGGACAAATAGCCAAGCTAGCAGAAACATATGTACTGTGAACCAATAGCTGAGGAGCCCCCATGGAACTGGACTAGGCCCTCTGGATAAGTGAAACAGTTGATTAGCTTGAACTATTTGGGAGGCCCCCAGGCAGTGGGTCCAGGACCTTTCCTGGGTGCATGAGGCTTTTTGGAACCTAGGGTCTATGCTGAGACACTTTGCTCAGCCTTGGTGCAGGGAGGAGGGGAATGGCCCTGCCTCAACTGAATGTACCAGACTGGGCTGACTCCCCAGGGGAAACCTTGCCTTGGAGGAGGTAGGAGTAGGGGTGGATTTGGGGGGGAAGCCTGGGGGTAGGAGGAGGGAGGACAGAGGAATCAGTGGCTGATATGTAAAATGACTAGAAAAATCTCTTATATAAAATTTTAAAAAGGAAAAGAAAATTGAGTCATTCACGAAAGTTATACAGGGCCTGAAAGAATCCTTCACAGATTTCTTACAAAGGTTGTCTTCAGTATTAAATAGAATGGTCCCAAATTCAGAAGCTAGACAGATAATAATTGAATCTTTGGCTTTTGAGAATGCAAATGTAGCATGCAAAAGAATAATCAGGCCATTAAAGGCAAGATCTGTACTCTTGGAGGATTGGACCAGGGACACAATTAATGTTGAGTCTCATGACTATGATGATATGTAGATAGGAGAAACAATTTCAAAAGGTTTAAGGAATGTCAGATGTTTTGGGTGTGGAAAGCAAGGTCATTTGAAAAGGGGATGTAAACAGGACATTTCTGGAAAGAATGTTTATTCTAGGAAGAGCAACAGAATGCCCCTTTCTTCTGGAGTATGCAGAAGGTGTGGTAATGGTAAACACTTTTAGTAAATGGTAAAAACTACTTGAATGTAGGTCAACAAGAGACAGACAAGGTAATCCTTTGCCTCTGTCCTCAGGAAACTCTCAGAGGGGCCTCATGCAGGCCCCCACAGCAAATCCAGTTCAAACCTTTCCTGCCATCATAGAAGAAACCCATATTCAGAGCAATTAAATAACCAAATGCTTATTGGAATAAACCAGACTGCTCAGAGTGATAGAATAGCTGAGGCAGAGAGAATAGAAAAATCAAAAGAAGCCATAAAGCAAATTTTTTTGGCAAATTTCTATAAATTAACAAAGACCAAAATTAAAAATACAAATAAATGATGTTTTGTTGGAAGGTTTAATAGACACAGGTGCAGATGTGATAATAATAGCACCAGAATTTTGGCATCCAACATGGCCTCTTCAGGAGGTAAAGGTACAGCTGTTAGGGATCAGAACATTATCTCATTAGGGATCAGAACATTATCTCAAGTGAAACAGAGTGCAAGATGTCTCGAATGTATAGGTCCAGAAGGACAGAGAGGAAAATTAAAGCCATATGTGGCTAACATAGCTATGAATTTATGGGGCTGTGATCTATTACAACAATGGAATACTCAGATTAACATCCCTCCAACCTCAGAAAAAAGTCATAAACTAACACATGTTTCTGAGAGAAATATTAGAAGGTATTATTCTAATAAGTGGTCACCAGCCATCCCAATTGTACAAGAACAGGGCACAACAACTGATGATCTCCCAAAGACGCCAACAGCTCTACCTTTAAAATGGCTAACAGACAAGCCTGTATGGGTTCAGCAATGGCCTTTAACAACAGAGAAACTCCAGGCTTTAGAAGAGCTGATACAAGAGCAGTTAAATCCTCAGTGTAGCTAGAGTTTTCCTGCCTTGCCCACAGTCAGGACAAATCTTTGTCACCCGCCAGTCCCACAGCCGTCAGACCCAACCAAGTAAACACAGAGACTTATATTGCTTACAAACTGTATGGCCGTGGGAGGCTTCTTGCTAACTGTTCTTATAGCTTAAATTAATCCATTTCCATAAATCTATAGCTTGCCACGTGGCTCGTGGCTTACCGGCATCTTCACATGCTGTTTGTCATCTAGGCAGCTGGCAGTGTCTCTCTGACTCAGCCTTCCACTTCCCAGCTTTATTCTCCTCCTTGTCCTGCCTATACTTCCTGCCTGGCCACTGGCCAATCAGTGATTTATTTATTGACCAATCAGCAACACACTTGACATACAGACCATCCCATAGCACTTCCCCTTTTCTTTTTTTTTCAAAAAGGAAGGTTTTAACCTTAACAAAGTAAAATTACATATAATTTGGGAATTTGGGTGTAGCTTCTCTTACTACTTCCTGCTGGAAGGGGGCACTGTATCTTATGGGGACACAAAGAAAATTTTAGGATTATGGAATAGTCCATGAGGCTGTATTGTCTGATCCAGTCGCCTTGAAACCATTCTGGATGTTGGATCATCTGGGCCATGGTGTCATCGGAGACCTTTCAGGGGGTCTTGGCTGGTCAAACCTGATGTATATTAATCTGGAACAAACCCATAGCCTCTGGCTTTCTGTGGGAACAAAAGCAGAGTCTCCTTTCCAAAGCAACATATCTTTATATCCAAATTTTGAAGTCAAGGTACCTTTAAAATATACATTTTGGCATAACTCAACAGTTTTTACAATCAAATGTTTTTCTGCAGTTAAAAATCCCAAAGACAACACAATCCAGATTCTCTGTGTAATATTCATCTTCATGTGGCTTATTTTTTATATTAATTGTACTGTCTCTTTAAAGACTTTATTTTTTAAAACTATGTATTTGTTTATATAACTGTATATATCACCTTTTTGTCTCTTTCAAGCCTACGTATATTTTACACACATTGTAAACTATTACATCTGAATCTGTCTTATTGTGAATCTATTGTTTTAAACTGCAGCACTTGTAAGACTGAAATGGTGCTATGGCTGCTGGCTCCACCCACCTCAGCTTCCCAACATGGCGGTGGTACGTTTTCTGCCAGCTCTGGGAGCTATCATGGGTCTATGCTTTTATCCAAGCAGCGTGTAGCCCAGAAACCTCCTTTTTTGTTCTGTACTAGCAAAGGCTAAATGCACCATGCAGCTTAATGTGCCACTTGCAGAGGCCTCATTCCCGCCATACTGCAGGTGGAGAGCACGCTAGGAACCTGCCAGTAGCTCAAACCGGCAGCTGCCACTCATTTGAGAGAGACAATTAGGAACTGTTTTTAGCTCCATTTTACAATCTTTTTTCTCAGTTTTTACGTGGAAACTCTTGCCACCACATAGAAATATAAGGATAGTCAGACAAGAGAGGAGCTGAGAATGAGAGCTGAAAAGAATCTGTAGATTTAGAGAAGTTTACTTACAACAATAAAGAGACAGACTGAAAGAGCATAGTGTGTGTAGATTCATTTCCTTATCCTTCAGATTAGATCCTTAGCTGGTTGTACAGTCTTCTTCAAACTCTGGGAGAAGGTCCTTGAGTCCATCACTTAAGGCGCTTCATTAGGCCTACCTTAGCCAGGATCTTTGTTGATGTCTGTGGGACTTTTGACTATCAGGAGCCTTGGGAGAGCTGGGTCTGGTAGCCTGAGCTACCAGATAAAATAAATGACTGATGCCCATTTCAAGTCCCAGGCTCCTCCTAGATATTAACTCTAATGACAGTCATTGTGAGGCCTTTCACTCTTCTATTTCTGCTAGTTTACTTTGGGATGTTTCATCATTAATGCCTAAACTAGATGATGATTCCTGTCTGGGTACCCTTAAGCTGATGGTTATTAGATCCCAATATACACAAGTACCCATCACAGAGTACAGGACTTGACTGAGGATACAACTCAACAGGGGAATGAAAGAATCAAAGTTGAGCTGTAAGCTCCACTTGCCCAAGGACAGATATCTTCCAGGACTGCTTGGGACTACTATTTATGGAAGACAACAAACCACATGCTTTCACTCCCCTTAACAAGTTTGTTTGACTCAATAGCACCTGATGTGCTTGATGACATGTAGGTGGGAGGTATACAGGAAGCAAGTATGTCAGGATATATGCTTGCCCCTTACAGGATCTTGGGAAACACAGTGGCCTGTGGTTTTGCCTTTTTAAGCCTCTGCAAAATGTGACTCATCACCATTTCCTGGAACCCACACTATGTACCAGGCCACAGCCCATCACTTGGCCTGTATTTAGTTAAAGCTTGTTTCAAATTTAGCTCAAAGCTAATGGAACTTGCCTTTCTCTTGCAATTCTCAGGTTTAGCATCAACTCACTAGCATTCCATATTATCCTCCTTAATCTTTTCTAGAAAGAAACAATAGGCAACTAAAATGTTATTAAAAATAAAGGTGGTTTCTACAGCTACTCCTCACAATATTTTTTCTTCTATTTTACATACTTTAAATTTTTTAAATTTGGGCAAAGATGCCCTATCTGCTGCAGACTGGGGGATTGATTCTATTATATTTACTGCTATTGTTACACTCGTGACCTCTGCTACTACTAATGTGCTAGCTTTATCTCAAGAGGTACATACAGCTAGATATGTTAATTGTCTGTCTAATAATCTTTCATACACTTTACAAGCCTCAGTTTTAAAAAGGCCAGTTGTAGGTCGAGTTTTCCTGTCTGACAGCTGATCTCAAATAAACACACTGAGGCTTATATTAATTACAAATTCTCAGCCAATAGCTCGGGCTTATTACTAAATAGCTCTTACTTTTTTAATTTTTTAATTCATTATACATACCAACCACAGATCACTCTCCCACCCCTCTTCCCACTCCCCCCATCTACCCTCAAGCCACCCCCATTCATTCCTTCAAAAGGATAAGCCCCCCCCCATGGGGAGTCAACAAAACCTGGCACATTAAGTTGAGGAAGCACCAAGCCCCTCCCCCCTGCATCAAGGCCAGTAAGGCATCCCACCATAGAAAATGGGCTCCAAAAAGCCAGTTCATACACTAGAGATAAATCCTGGTCCCACTGCCAGGGGCCCCTAAAACAGACCAAGCTACACAACTGTCTCCCAAATGAAGTGATCCTGGTTTGATCCCATTAAAGCTCCAGTTCTCATGAGCTTGGTTCAGTTGTCTCTGTAGATTTCCTCATCATGATCTTGACCCTCCTTGTTCTAGGGTGACAGTTAGGGTATTCACCAATCTGATTACAAGGGAAGGCCAGTTCAGGCACCCTCTACACTATTGCTAGGAGTCCTAGCTGGAGTCATCTGTCAATTCCTGGGAATTTTCCTAGCACCAGCTTTCTCTCTAATCCCATAATGTCTCCCTCTATCAAGATTATCTCTTTTCTTGCTCTCTCACTTTGTCCCTCCCCAAACTCGACCATACCATTCCCTCTACCATCCCCTTGCCCCCAGTTTACCCAGGAGATCTCATCTGTTTCCCCTTCCCAGGGTGATCCATGTGTCTCTCTTATGGTACTCCTTGTTACCTAGCTTCTCTGGAGCTGTGGATTGTAGCCTGGTTATCCTGTGCTTTACAGCTAATATCCAGTTATGAGAGAGTACATACCATGTTTGTCTTTCTGAGTTTGAGTTATGTCACTCAGGATGATTTTTTTCTAGTTCCATCCATTGGTATGCAAATATACACCCAAACTCATGGGACACTATGAAAGCAGTGCTAAGAGGAAAGTTTATACCACTAAATACCTACATAAAGAAGTTGGAGAAATCTCACACTAGCAACATAACAGCACACATGAAAGCTCAGAACAAAAAGGAGGAAACACCCCAGGAGGAGTAGATGACAGGAAATAATCAAACTGAGAGCTGAAATCAATAAAATAGAAACAAAGAGAACAATATAAAGAATCAATGAAACAAACAGTTGGTTCTTTGATAAAATCAACAAGATACACAAACTCTTATCCAAACTAACCAAAAGACAGAGAGAGAACATTCAGATTAACAAAATCAGAAATGAAAAGAGAGACATAACAACAGACAATGAGGAAATCCAGAGAATCATCAGGTCATACTTCAAAAACCTCTACTCCACAAAATTGGAAAATTTAAAAGAAATGGACAATTTTCTGGAGAGGTATCATATATAAAAGCTAAATCAAGACCTAATATCACCATGTTCTATTATCCAAGCATTCAAACACATGAGTCTACGTAAGCCATAGTTAGTCAAACCACCACACCTCAGCACAGTAAGTAAGCAGGTGTACTTACAGCATGGGAGATATAGAGGCTTCAAACGGAACTGTTGCTTTGTCCCTAACCAGCAATGCCCTGCCTCACACAGGTAAGAACCATGCAGAGATATTTCATGAAATACCAGTGGTTGTTTTCTTTCTTTCATTTTTCTTATGTGTGTAGCATTGTTGGCTGCATGTATCTCTATGATCTCAAGCAAATCTGGTGCCTACAGAAGCCAGAAGAGGACATTGGACACCCTGGATACTGGAGTTATAGATGGCTATGAACTGCCATGTGTGTGATGGTAACTGAACTTCAGTCCTCTATGACAGAAATCAGTGCCTTAACAACTGAGCCATCACTCCAGCCATTCCAGATGGATGTTTTCTGAGGCAAATCTGACTGGTAAAAGGCAAAGAGCAAGAACTTGCTAAGACTCTGGCTGAAAGGGACAGTTGTGGGAGATCTTGGGTAGGTATTTGGAATGCCAACTTGTTCCATATGTAACCATTGTTACTAACACCCAGGATCTAAGGCCTGCAAGGGTTATTTCTATAAAGAGCACAATATGGTAAGATGGGAGGCAGGTGCTAAAATGGATTTATTCATTAACTTCTTCAGCAGAAAGTCCATGTACTAGATATGGTTTCTAATGGAAGAGACAAATTTAAACCCTGTCCTTTACCTTCCAGGTATAGAGATAGCAGCATACAAGAAAGCACATCATTTCCTGTCCACTAGGTGGGCTGGAGAAACCTGAAATTCTGCAGAAATTCTCGAGGCAAATGGCTGAGTTCTAGAGTCAGACCTAACTGTCCCTTTGTTTTCATTTCCTGGACCAGATATCCCCTTAAGCTGATAACAAAGATTAAATTCTCTAAGAAACAGCTCCTCATGATCCACAGACATCAGAGAAGGCCTCCAGGGTGGAGACACTCTATATGTACCTGTAGACAGATTGCTTACGCTTCCCATCTTCCATCCATGACTTGTGTGAGCCTAATTTGATGAAAATGTTTTCTGTATCTTGATATTCCAGTGATATCACATATGGTAAATGAATATTATCATAGCAATAGGGTAGGCTAAATGTGACCAAGGACCCGACATTGGGACAGGACAACTGTCCACATCAGCTATGTCTGTCACTATTTACCTACAGAGAAAGTTCACTAGACTTAATCGCTGAGGACATTCAGTCATCAGGAGGACTTATGTCCTTTGTCCAGTGAACTATGTCCACTTGGGGACACTGACATTCCTGTGAAGTCTCATAAACCCATCAGAAATGTCGGCTTAGGGCCTTGGCACCTGGGCAACTGTGATATCTATGCTGAGACTCAGAAGGACATGCCCAGGTGACCTAGCCTAACTGTGGCTCTCATGGCAACACTGGCTGGTTCCATGAGCTAGGAGATTCAGAGAGCTCCTAAATCGTTCTCTGTTAGCTCTAAGAGGTCAGATTCCAAGCCTGCCCACACTCCACCAGCTCACATGGGGTCAGGATTCTGGGACAATGATCTTGAGCCAGGACATCCTGGTGGTGGGTCGCCCCTCTAATAAGATTCCATAATTCCCTCATCTGGCTACATTTATGGTGAGATCCACAAAATCTGAGCTTGTTCTGATCCTTTGACTGAGTTACATCACCACATATACTATTCTCAGCAGGGTGAATTCAGATAAAAGATTGACATTGCAGTTGGTCTACACTGGGTGTGCACTAACTGTATAAACCCTAATGTGGGTTAAAAATAAAATAAAAATTTTTAAAAAATATCACATGTCCATCAGGATGTTGTTGGAAAGAGCAAAGATCCATTGGTGCACATTGTCTCTGCTACTGTGTGTGCAAGCCCCAGTAATCTTTGATTGACGGCTGTTATAGCTGCACATGTCCATAAATTTCAACCATATTTACCCCTTTTCATCAGTAAAATTTGTACTGATTAAAAATTAAAAAGTTTTTACTTTTTTGTTCTTACTGTTATTCCCTGCAGACTAAGAACAAATAGAATGCCAGACAGTGGTGGTGTGTGCCTTTAATCCCAGCACTCAGGAGGCAGAGGCAGATGGATCCCTGAATTTGAGGCCAGCCTGGCCTATAGAATGATGTCCAGGACAGCCAGAGCTACACATAGAAACCCTGTCTTGAAAAACCAAAAAAAGAAAACTGAACTAATAGACTAGTCTCACCTTCAGCTGCACTGTGCAACAGTCATACTATAGTGATTTGAACAGTATGGGGAGGGTATAGGCAGGTTGAAAGTAAGGCTAGAAGCTAGAGGGAAGGAAGGATTCTTATTTAAGACCACTGGCTGCTCTTTCAGAGGACATGGGTTCAATTCCCAACACATAAAGGGCAGCTCACCATAACAATTAACTACAATCTGAGGAGGAGAGAGATAGCTCAGTGGTTAAGAGAACTGACTGATGTTCCAGAGGACCCAGATTCAATTCCCAGGCCATCTGGTGTTGATCATGCCAGGATAAAATTTTAAAAAAGGAAGACGGAAACAATTAACTACAATTCTAGGGAACCCAATGCCTCTACTGGACTCTGCATGAATTGCAGGTAGGTGGTACATAGACACACATGTAGAAAAAACACTCATGAACATCAATGAATCTTGTAAAATTCTATTGGAAACAAATAAAAATTGAGGCTACAGAGAAAAGACAGTATTCTTGGTCTCTTTGCATTTCATGGAATGCTGGGCTTCTAAGCATTCTAAGCAGGTGTGATCATCCTTTAACTTCAGTGTGAGTGTCTGGGTGGTTCTACAGAATTTGGTGGAAAGAAGCAATGTGACATGATCATTTTCAGTCAGTGCTCCTGAACATGTCATTCACTCTGTATGTAATTGTATTCTCAGGTTTGTGACTGGTTCAACCCAACTGCTTTTAGGTGTGCTCACAATTAAGAGCATTTTGTAGATTGGGGATGCCTTCTCCTTTGCTATCTCTAGAATCCATGGGCCATCTTCTTCTCATTTTATTTTTATGAGATTTATTTTATTTTATATATGCATATGGTTCTGTACAAAACTGTGTGCAGAACCCTTTGAAGCCAGCGGATTTTGTGGAATCCTCTGGAGCTAGAGTTACAGAAGGTTGGTTGTAAAGCCACCAAACATTGGTGCTGTCGTCTGGAAGAGCAACAAGTATACTTAACCACTGAGCCATTTCCCCAGGCCTCCTTTGCCATTTTCTTTCTCTGTGCGTGAGAAAAATCCTACTGTAGAGTTATGGAAGTTAGAAGACATGAGGGAGTTGAGTCTGTCCCTGAACCACGTGGGACATGGGGATTGACTCAGCATGTCAGCCTTATCAGCAAGTGCCTTTACCCACTGAGCCATCTCTTTGGCCCAACCTGGCAAGATTTTCATTTGGAGACTCATCCTGTCATAGTTCGAAAATTCAATCATCAAATTATAATGGCCAACATTTGTAACACATTGCTAAACAGTCTTATTAATAGAAAACCTGGAGCCAGATATTGGGGGTGAAAGCTGAAAGATCAGAGAAGCAGAACAGCTAGCCACTAGTTCTTACCTCTATGAAATCCTCAGTCTAAAAAGAGAGAATTCCTGTTTCCTCATGGCTTATATACCTTCCTGTGTCCTACCACATTACTTCCTGGGATTAAAGGTGTGTGCCACCACTGCCTGACCTCTATGTCTAATCTAGTGCCTAGCTCTGTCCTCTGATCCCCAGGCAAGCTTTATTTGGGTACACAATATATCACCACATTGATTATCTTTGAGTAGGGAACAATCTGACATTTCTTCCTCCTGTTAACATTTCCTGCTCACCAAGAGCTTCCTGCTGCTGAACTGCCGTCCCCCTCTGTCCTCTCTAGGTACTCTGCAAGCACAAACTCTGAGGTCCCTCTCACACCCTTAATCAGGCCACATATCCTGCAGCCCACTCTAGGACAGAGTGTGGGAGCTGTCTGTGCTGTGACCGGACTACTCACAGTTTACAGTACTGGGTTCCTCCATGCTCCCAGTCACTTACTCTACACTGAACTCTCACTACAGCCAAAAGGCTGTAAATTATCAGGCCTTGTTTTTCTTCTGGGGATCGGAAGACTGCTTAATGATATTGCCCAGAAATAGAGGGTGTTCTTAGAAAAGGCTCCTCAACTTCCCTCCATGATCAGTCACTTGGTAGCTATTTCTCGTTCTCTCACTCTTCCTAGCCCTCTCTTACTTTACCTCTTATTTTTAAAGCTTTTAAAAGTACTTTTTTAGAATTTTCCACATACATATTGTTTATATTATATCATTTCCACCCCATCCTCTCCTACTCTACCTCCTCTTAGGATTTCAACTCTCTCTCAACTTAATGGCTTTTTCTTTAATTGTTATTATTATTACATATATATTTATGTATGAACCAAAAAATATAGAAATATAATCTGACGGGTCCATTTAGTGTTGCCCGTGTGTATATGTGTTTATGGCTGACCATGTGGGATTAGATTACTTATCCAGGAGAACACTTGACTCTCCCTCTCTCAGGATTCATTAATTACCTGGAGCTCTTTATGTAGGAGGGGAGTCTCTTGAGATTTCCCCATGTATCCTGCCATGTCAATTGGTGTTACCATTTTTCAGGACTATTTATGCAGCCATATGGTTGACTTTTCTTGGGTGTATATTCCCCCATAATATATAGAAGACACAATCTCACAGTAGACATCCTGGTCCTCTGCCTCTTACAGTATTTCTAATCCTCTTCTGAGATTCTGAACCTCAAACAAGGCGGTTGTGTTATAGATAGATCAGGTAGGGCTGGACACTGCATGATATGTATCTTAGTTAGGGTTTTATTGCTGTGAAGAGTCACAGAGGCCATGGCAACTTTTAAAAGAAAACAACTTCAAAGTTATAGTCCATTATTTTCATGGCAAAAAGCATGGTGACATGCAGGCAGGCATGGTGCTGGAGGAGGAGCTGAGAGTTCCACATCTTAATCATCAGGCAGCAGAAGGAGACTATGTGCCACACTGGGAGTAACTTGACCATATGAGACTTCAATGCCCGCCTCCACAACGACAAACTTCCTCCAACAAAGCCACAACGCCTAGTAGTGCAACTCCCTAAGGACCAAGGATTCAAACGTGTGACTCTATGAGGGGCATTTGTATACATACCACCAGGCATCCAATGTTCACTGCATTTGCATTAATTTTGGATTTCTTTGGTGGCCTCTGCAAAAAACAGCATCTTTCATGTAGGGCTAGAGCTCAACTTGTCTGTGGGAATAAGCATGTGTATTGAGAATGAACCTAGAAATCAAACTGCTTTAAGAAAGTGGCCTTTATAGGTTCTCCTCTAGGATCCATAATATCACTATCCATGTACAGTTGATTGCATTCCAGTACCAGCCATGATTTCCATCTTTTTGAGCAGCCTGAGGTTGAATTTGACAGTTTTTGGTTACCTCTAAGGCAGAACTGCCACTCTTGTACATTTGGGGATATCTTTCCATGCTGGCCATTGTTGTCATTTGTAAGAATCACAACTGGGTAGGACAATAGATTGTTTTCCTCTGTTGTCAGCTTGTATAGAATCTTCAAGTGCCATAAGGTCTAGTCCTCAGAGAAGGGGTTTCTGCATCAGATCAGCATACACAGGGACTACAGGAGTTGGCACTGAGTCTTCTGTATGTATATTATAGCTATTACCTTGGTATTTTTATGAGACTCCTAACTCATAAGAACTAACTCTGAGAACAAGTGGGTCTCTGACTCTTGTGTCTGCTCTTGGGACACTTTTACTCCTGTTGAGTTGCAGGGTCCAACATCAATATGATACCTTTTTGTATCATCTTATTATATTTCATTTTGTCATATTTTCTTGTTATCTTTTAGAGGCCTATTCTTCTCATGAGAGAAAGAAAAAGAGTGACTCCCCTTGGTATGGGATGTGCAAGGAACTGGGAAGTGTTGAGAGAGGGTAAACTGTAAACAGTATATATTGTATGAGAAAATAATCTATTTTCAATAAAAGGAAAAAATTCTTTCTTCAAAGTGATTAATGGCAGTGACAACCTTTAATTAGATTAACTTTGTTTAAAAGACTAACATTATTATCACTAGAAGTGAAATTTAAGAACTTGCTGTCCATTTTTCAGATTACTAAAATTTACATGACTACCCAATAATGATGGGAGTAATTGTAGAGGGACTTACATGAGATAGACAAATACCTAGAAGCCCAGAACCCACAGAGGTGGAAGCATAAAGAAATATAAAACTGATTCCATGAATAACTCATAAGATTAAATCAACAAAGATATTTGACAAGAGTGGACAATTTTTAATGATAAAAATAGACAAACTGGGGTAGAAAGAGGCCAGTGCAGCAGAGGCGCACACAAAAAACCACAGCCAACTCAGTACTCAGTGTGGACACTGACAGCTTTCCCTGTAAGACCAGGATCTACACAAGGATGCTTCGATGGCCATTTTCTTCAGTATTCCCTTAGGTGTTCTAGACAGAACAATTATGCAACACAAATAAATAAATATTGGCCAATTAATTGGCTATAAAATATATATAAAGGTGACACAACCTTATTTTTGGAAATTCCTGAAGATTCTACAAAAGTTTCTGGAACTGGTGAACAAATACACCCACCTGAGCTCTACTACTGTAAACTAATATTGTGCACAAACAATTAGATGTCCTATTTTGTCACAGGCATAGAGAAGCTAAGTAACAAGGAGGACTCAAGTGGGACCCATTTATCTCGCTGGGAAGTCTTAAAAAATAGAATAGATTTTGTGGATTGTCTGGGAGCAGGTAGGGATGGGAACAGGAGGAAACAGGTGGGGGAAGGTGGTATAGAAGGAGAGAGTACTTGGAGAAATAACTGTAATGGTCGTAGCATTTTGGGAGCAATGTGGAAACCTACTACAGTGAAAATTTAGACAGAATCTACAAGAGTGATCTTAGTAAATACTTCTAGTAGTGAGGGATAGATAGCCTGAATCAGCCATTTTCTACAACCACAGAAGACTACTAGCAGTGAGACACCAATCTAGCCATCAACAGTCGACTGACAATCTGTCTTTCCTGAAACATATACTGAGGTAATGGTGGAACAGAACTTGTGACAGTGGCCAACCAATGACTGCACCACATTGAAGCCCAGGCCATGAGAGGAAGCCCAGACTTGACACTGCCTGAATGGCCAGGAACCAGAAGATGGACAGCCCAGAAATTAAGGAACAAACCAAACATGACTAGAAAAACATTTCAATGAAATTATTACTAATGATAGTCTCTTATACTAGTAGATCAGTGTCCAGCCTAATAGTCATCAGAGAGGCATCATCAAGCAACTGATGGGAGCAGATGCACAGACACACAGCCAAACACTTGGCAGTGCCAGGGGAACCCCACAGAATATGGGAAGGAAGGATGGTGGGAACCAGAGGGGACAAGGACACCGTGAAAACATGGAACACAGAATCAATTCAGCAGGGCTTAGAGGACCTCAGATACTGAAGAGATAATCATGGACTCTGTATGGGTTTAAGCTAGGGCCTCTGCATGTAAGTTATGGTAATGTAGATGAATGTTTTCCTCGAACTCCTAACAGTGGAAGTGGGGGCATCTCTGACTCTGTTGCCTGCCCTTTGGACCCTTTTCTTCCTACTGGGTTGCCTCTCCCAGCTCTGATGTGAGGGATTGTGACAAGTCTAATATAAATTGCCATGCCATATTCTGTAGATATATCCGAGAGGCCTGATCATTTTTTGAAGGGAAGCAGAAAAGGAGTGGATCTGGGGTAGAGGAGAAGTGGGGTTTAAGGAGAGCTAGATGGGGGAAACTGTGGTTGGTATGTAATATATGAAAGGAGAATAAAAAAGAAAAGAAACACATATTAACAGGAAAACACTCATGTGCAAGGTCCCACTGTGAATACCACTCTCAGGATGAAAACAGTATGATCTGCCCTTAGGTGAAGGATTTTACATCTGATCTTCAAACAAACTGTGGATCAAAGCTATTTAGAAACCAGCTATGTCCACAGTGAAACATGGGCAGACCCTTCTCCTGTCACTCTTCCTCACTTCACAAGGATGATGGTGTGCAGGCAGCATTGGGCCTAGGTGAATTAGTTAAACAGGGAATGTATTTGAGCATGTGAGAGGATGTTTTTCTCTAAGCAAACAATGCATCATTTTCACAGCAGTCTCAGAGCATCCAAAAGTTTGAGGGCTCCCGAAATTTAGTTCCCATGAATTCTGAGAGATCACTATATATTTGAACCACAACCTCAGCTCTTAAGGCCTTTGATTTTTTGTTTATGATATTGACGTCTTTAGTTTCCTTGTAAGACAACCTCACTTTAAATCCTGGCCTTCCAATGTACATACTTGTATCCCAGGATTATAGGGATGAGTCACCATGTTGGCTGTGCCGGAGTAGCAACTGATCATTTTCACCACATAATTTTCTCCATTTTGTACCCCATTGATAAAGAAATGCCCTCACTCTGCTGTAGGATGAGAGGAGAGCTCACTC
The DNA here is from genome assembly GCF_949786415.1 of Peromyscus eremicus. Classification (NCBI taxonomy): domain Eukaryota; kingdom Metazoa; phylum Chordata; class Mammalia; order Rodentia; family Cricetidae; genus Peromyscus; species Peromyscus eremicus. Next base: position 170,785,996 of record NC_081416.1, on the reverse strand, counting down.
ACTCATCGTGGCCAGGAGACTGGGAGACTGGTCTTCAAACCGAATCGGTTGGAGACCTCACACTGATACTCTCCAGCATCCTCCTACCCAACAGAATCTATTCTGAGTCCACAATTAGTTGGGGACGGAGTCATCCTCTCTGTGAGCTGCAGATTCTGGTTATTGAAGATCCAACGGAAGGAGATATCAGTGTCGGGTGAGATGTGGTGTCAGTGATTTGCACAAAGGGCTGCGTCATATTCTCTGAAGAAAGAGAGGAGGGTACCAAATGACAGGAATCCAGACAGCTCAACCAGGCCTTCTTCAGTTCAGACTTTATAAAGCTTCCAAGGGAAGAACTGGGAGCTGTGACTATAGACAGATCTTGTGCTTTGGATCTGCCACCCAGGGACTGTATTACCCTGATTCAGGCACCGCTTTCTGTGTCTCAGTTTCCCTGTAATAGGACGCACGGTGCATGATCCTTGCCAAGTCCATGAGATAATCTTAGTTATCAGCAATGGCCTGAACCTGTGATGTTGAGCTGCTCACATCAGCAGCATCTGCTACTATTCACCTGCAGAAGAGAATTCCTTAGGCTGGACCCCTGAGGTGAAGGAGGAATGTGGAGTATCTGCCTCCTCTGTTTCTTCCCTAGGTGCCTCGACCTTCCTGTGAAGTCTCAAGCCCATCAGAACAATAGGCTAATGGAGCAGTCACATGTCCACTGAGCCTCAGGAGAAGGAGATGCTCAGGTGACCTACCTAACTGCAGCTGTCATGACAATACACAGCTGGTTCCACACTCAATGAGACAGTCCCATGACAGGACAGTCAGCAAAGCCTTCTTCCCTGTCACTCTGACAGGAAATCTAAACAACCTTTACAAAAAGCTCCCCAGAGTGGACTGGGCCCTCTGCATAAGCAAGACAGTTGTGTAGCTTGATCTGCCTAAGGGGTCCCCTGGCATTAGGATCAAGATACATCCCTGGTGCACAAGCTGGCTTTTTGGAGCACACTCCCTGTGGTGGGACACCTGGCACAGCTTTAAGGCAGGAAGAGGGGCTTGGATCTTCCTCAACTGAATGTACCAAGCTCTGCTGACTCCCCATGGGAGGCCTTACTTGTAGGAGGGAATGGGAGATGGCTGGAGGGGCAGGAGGAGAAAAGAGGGGGATCTGTGATTGGCATGTAAAATGAATTTTTAAAAATGTAATTAAAAAAAAAAGCTCCTCAGTGTCACTTTGAGTCCAGACAGGGTCAAAATTTTGGAGTCTGTGTTTACTGGTAGTTTCTGTGAGGACTCCATGGTTTAATCAGCCAGGAAATGCCTGACTCCCACAGAGTCCTTCTGGGGATATGTATATGGTGACATATTCAAGTATCTGGGCTCCAGCTGACATCCTGGGGCTGAGTTTACCTGGCACAGATCCTTGCTGTGGGATGGTCTGTATGTCAAGTGTGTTGCTGATTGGTCAGTAAATAAATCACTGATTGGCCATTGGCTAGGCAGGAAGTATAGGCGGGACAAGGAAAAGAATTCTGGGAAGTGGAAGGCTGAGAGAGAGACACAGCCAGCCGCCATCAGGACAAGGAAGATGTAAGGTACCAGTAAGCCATGAGCCATGTGGCAAAGTAAAGATTAATAGAAATGGGCTAAATATAAGAGTAAGAGCTAGACAATAACAGGCCTGAGCTAATGGCCAAGCAGTTTAAATAATGTAAGAGTCTGTGTATTTATTTTATAAGTGGGCTCTGGGACTGGCGGGACTTGGTGGCGGGAGCTGGAGAGAAATTCTCCAGCAACAGATCCTCCTCTCTGCAGGTAAAGAAAGACAGGTGAGGGGTTCTGATCTATCAGTTTGTCTACCCTGTATGTGTCCTGGAGTAGGGGTTGAAACCCTGGTAGAGAACACAGTGCAGTTGGGGAGAGAGCAGGCACAGCCCATTCCCAACAGTTCAGTGTATGAAGTAGGATAGGCCACACCCAGCAGGTAGACACCAGAGAGTCACTTACTCTTTGTGTAGAATTCCTCGTATGCTTTTTCAATTTTGGAATGCTTCCTTAAAACTTCCAGTGTGTACATTCCTGCATCTTTCTCAATGACATCCTGGAGCATCAGGGTTCCATTATAGTACACCATCCCTTTTCCCCAGGAAAAGGAAGGCCTGGCCATGTTATGGTCTTCAACTTTAAGGAACGGGGCCCTATAGTTTGATTTGTACCAGGTAAAGGCTAGCATATCTTCTGGAAAACTATGAACTTGGAGAACTACACGTTCCCCTTCAGCAGGACACCAAGTTGGGAAGAAGTGAAAGGGTTACAGAACACAGAAAGGGAAGCTGAAAGGGAACAGAGAAAAAAACCATCACATGGGGATCATTGTGCTTGGTGAAAAGATTGTGACCTCTATCCTGAGCAGATGGATTCATCACTCAGCAGGGATGTGTGTGTGTGTGTGTGTGTGTGTGTGTGTGTGTCCGACTTAATGAAGAGCAAAAACATAACCTCCTCCTTTCCAACAGTGTCCCTGAAAGTGTCATGTCCACTGCATGGAACTGTCCCCTTGGGTGTCTACATGGCTGCTCCCTCACTGCCCTCAGTCAGACACTGCACACACTCATGCACACTGGGGTTTGAGATGATGCCTCCCCAGAACTCAACAGGCCTGGAACTTTCACTGTCTAGGTTCTTCCCTCAGTTTCTTTGAGGCAACACTCAACCCCTGACCACACCTAATAGATGCACTTGCTGCTCTGTCAAGTATCCCTTAGGTCTGGGACTGTGTGAAGGCTGGGAGCAGTCTCATCTTCAAGGCAGGCTCAGATCTTGAAAAGGCTTGGGTCCTAGGCTGGCTGGTTTTATGTCAACTTAGCAGAAGCTACGGTCATTTTGCAAGAGAAGGTCTCAGTTGAAAACGCCACCACCAGATTGGCCCATGGACAAAGCTATAGTACATATTTTTAAATTGTGGGTTGATGCAAAAGGATTCAGACCAATGCGGGCAGTTCAAGCCATGGGCCAGGAGTCCTGGGTGATGTAAGGGAGCTGGTTGAGCAAGCATGAAGAGCAACCAATAGAAAGCACTCCTTCATGGGCTCTATGCCAGTTATTGGATTTTATTTATGACACTCTCAATTTAGAGCTAATAAATACCCCAGTTTGACATGGATGTTCTAAAACCATTGTTTTCTATCAGTTTTGTAAGAGTAGAGCACTAGCAAAAAGCTCCCGTGAATCACTTTAGTCCAGCCTTGGAAAGATGACAGGATTCAGGCCTCCCTGGTCTAGAGCCCCAAGAGCCTCAGCTGACTCTGGCATCTTAGGCTGAGTTACTTTCCATCAAGGTCTTCCTTGATGCAGGTAGAGTCAGAAGATGGAAGATGATCTATGGACATTTGTCTCTACCAGTGTGTCCTGCACTAAGTATTCAAACCTCCCCATGGGGACACAGTGCAGAGGGCAGAGAGGCTAGACTAGCCATGACAGCCCTGTGTGTCTAAGCCCCACCCAGCACTGAACAGTCACAGAGTGTCACTTACTGTCCACCTGGAGTTGCACTTCTGCTTCTTCACTTCTCATGTCTGTTCTCAGAAATCATACAGTGTACAATCCACGGTCTTTCTGAGTGACACTGTGAATCATCAGGGATCCATCACTGTACAAGGTCTCTCTGCCACTGTATGCAGACCCCTATAGAGTTGCTTTCCTGTCTACTAGGTATTTGACAAGCTCAAGTTTCCTGAATGAATTTGAACCAGACAAAGGTTATAATATTCAGTGGATGGTGAATGAGGAGAAGAACACTTCCACCTTCAGCGACGCTGGACGGCACTGATTGAGCAGTGAGCTGGACAGAGGTGGCATGGTGCCCACAAGTCCAAAGGAAAACTAGAAGAGAAGAGAGAGATCCATCTAAATTGGGACCTTTGTATTTGGCTGACATGGGCCCCATGTCCTGAGCAGCTGTGTCCACTGCTCATCCTAGGTGTGGGAGTGTCTCCCTGTCCCACCTAGTGGAGGTCGTCACGTGACCCCCATGTTCAGTGTCCCCACACTTGTCATTTCCACTCAGTTGTGCTCTCTCCTCAGTTGTCAACGTGGCCCTGTCTTACTGCCATCAGACCCCTGCTCACATTTACAGTGTTGGTGTTGGGTGACGCCTGCCAGACCTCTTCCCCTGCAGACCCTGCATCTCCACTTTCTGGCTTCGTTATCACTGCTATTCTGTTCCTCTTGGGCTTCCAATCAACACCTGACTTCTCCTTCTAGCTTGATTTTTAAAGTCCATGAAGACTGAGGAATCAAAAAAATTGATTTGTCTTATTTTAATAAAAATACTGACCAGAAAAAACTTGGATACCTGAACAGAGTAAATGAATGAATGATGTTCCAGAACCCTGCATGCCCATAGACTTATTTAATAGTTCATAGGCTAGGGGATACAGTATTGAATCAATCCATTTCCTTTTTTTTTATACTAGTTCACATATTATATCTGCATGTGAGTTTGTATCAGGACCAGTCTCAGTGTGGGTGGGTGGGTGCAAGACACAGTACTTGAGTGGAGGTCAGAGGACAACTTGGTTCACGGGCCTCAGCTTGTTAGAAAAAGAAGCAAATGCCTATATCCATTGGCCCATGTCACTGGTCCACACCAGATTGATTTTTTTATTTTTGACATCAAGCTGAGAATATTCTTCTTCAGAATACTGGGGCCATGCCTATTAATTCTGTGTAAGAGCAATGCCTCTTCCAACCTTGCCTTTTACTGTTCTCCTTTACTGTTTAATGTTAATGTTGCTGAGCCTCTGGACTGCCCTGTCCTCTCCCCTACAAACACCGAAACTCTTCTCATGTCCTTGTCCCTCTTAGGAGACTCCAGACAGTAAGTCAGTCCTCTCCTCTCACACACAGTCAACTCATGGTCTCCTCGCCTGTGAACAGGAGCTCATGAAAGGAGATACATACTTTGCAGAAGGAAACAGGGAGCGCTTCTGTGGTGTCAGTAGCCTGATCTGTCTTCCCTCTGTGGCACATCTGCTCCAGCACAGCTCCCAAGCTCTGCTGTCCTTCCCCCATCTGAGCTGAGCCTCTTCCCAGGTAGGAGCACCTCCAGAGTCCCAGGGGCTGTGGGTGGGGCTGCGTTCCAAACACTGCTCTGCCCCTCTCCACTCTCAGTACTGCCTGGTGTCCTCTCCCCTTCTCTCCTTAAGTTTCTGTCCCCTAGAACACACACTGAGAGACAGGGGTAATGACCTTCCCTGTGACATGAGAGAATAACATCTGACCCTGGGGCTGCACCCTGCTGTGTCTTGCCTTGGTCTCTAGGCACCAAAAGGGAAAATCTGCACACCTGTGTGACACAGAAACCCAGCTAGGCACCCAGTCTGCCCTGTGTTCTCAATGCTAAGCAAACATGGAGTTTGCTCTTTGCTGGAAAGTGACAGAGATATCTGTGAGGCTCTAAAGGAACCAGCTGAGTGATGTGTGGGGAAGAGAACAAATCTGTTCTCAATGGAGCCACCAGTCAAAGTTCTGACCCAGGTCAAAGGCCCAGGATGTGTCAGGAATCTCACACCTGGGTGTGTGAGGAGGTGATCTGATTCCTGGACAAAGGCTGTGAGCTCCTTTGTCCCAGGCAAGATTTCAAGACCATGCTCACTTCCTCTGTTTGCTGAGCTGAGTAATGGGTCTGCCTATGTGCATCGTGGTCTTTCTGAGATAACTTGGACCTCTGTCTAACTGATTCCCCTCGGATATTGTATATTTCCCAAAGAAAACACATAAAGGGGAAAATGGAACATGATCACGTGGCAGTGTAGCAGACACATTAAGAAGCCAATAGGTCTGAGAATGCTGGATCCATAATTGCCAGGTCTGAAAAAAATAGAGGTGGAAGCAGGCTACTAGATTCCAGCAAATTCTTTTCCACTTGTTTATTGTGTGTCCTGACGCCACCTGTGGTGATCACTAGAGCAACTGCAGTTCCTGTCTGGGGAGCTGTCAGATCAGGAAGGCCTGTAGCCATTTCCCTACAGGAGACAATTCCCTGAGCTGGACACCAGAGGACACTTGTCAGGAGGACCTGTGTCCTCTCTCCCTGTCCTTGGTTGCCCTGACCTTCCTGTGAAGTCTCATAAGCCCATCAGAACATAAAGGTAATGGCCTGGGCTCCTGTCTGGCTAAGCTCTCCCTCCATGTTCAGTCTCTGGAGAAGATGTCCAGGGGACCTAGACTTACCATATCTCTCATGACAATGCACTGGCTGATTCCAAAGGAACTTGGACTAAAAAGCATTGTTCCCTGCCAGCAAGAGGTCAAAATCTAACCTTTGTAAATTGATTTTCAGGGCCACATGGAGTTGATTTTGGGACAGAGGTCTGGAGCCAGGGCATCTTGGTTCTCATAGCTCTGTGAGGATCCCAAGTTTTCCTCCATCAGGCCCAATGTTGATTCCCTCTGGGCCTTTTTCAAGGATATATTCCTGGTGAGAACCCCCAAGGGTCTAAACAGAGGCTATTATCCTGGGCTGAGTTACCCACCATGCATCTACCTGTCTCAGGGTGAAGTCAAATGAAGGACTGTGATCTATTGCCATTATTCTACACCATGTGTGTCCTGCACTGAATACTAAAACCCCAACATGGGGATGCAGTGCAGAGGGGAGGAAAACCCAGGCCACTCTACTGTGTGTGTCCAATGGAATGAAGCCCACCCAGAACCCAGAATTTACAAAGAATCATTCACTGTGCATGCAAAGATAAGCGGTTGTTGTTGACACAATATCTCCAAGTCTGTCTAAGAGCTCTATGGTATAAAGTCCTGTATCCTTCGTGGTGACATTTCTGAACAGCAGGGATCCATTGCAAAACACTGTCTCTCTACCACTGTGTAGAGACCTTGGCACACTTGAATCTTTGTTTAGTGCATATGTTACAATTCCATGGTTCATACTTTTCACCCTTTTGGATCAGACTATGGCTGCAAGATTCTCTGGCAGGTTGTGGACAAGAAAAAGGACATTTTCTCCTTCGATGACTTCAGGTGGGATAGATTCAAGGGCAAATCGGGCAGTGGTGGAAAAGTGCCAGCATGATAAAAAAGGAGGCTGGAAGGGAAGAGAGAAAAATCATCAATGTTTGGCACATGTGATCATCACTCAGCTTAGGTGTGGGGGTAGTGGTGTGTCCACCCTCCTTAGTAGACACAAGCAACATGACTTTCATTCCCTCAGAGCCTCTGACTATGTCATTAACTCCCTCAGGAATCCTCTGCTCAGGTGTCTGGTTCCTCTCTCAGTGTTCCCATACCACTCCTCACTTTGAGTGTTTGGTGTGAGGAGCAATGCCTCTCTGAACTCCTCTGGAGAGTCCTCACTTTCTGACTTTTTTCTGTTTCCTTTGCAATTCCAGTCAACCTATGACTTCATCTTGCAGATACACTGACATCAGGTCCACAAGAGCCAGGGCATTGTGAGGACCGAGATTAGTGTGACCATTTCGGAAAGTTAAGTTCTTGGAAAAGATTCAGGCACAAATGGATAAAGGAAAAGGAGAAGGAAGAAAGGGAAGGAGAGAGGAAAGGAGGGAGGGAGGGAAGACATGTTCCCATAGGATTATCTACATAGTTCCCAGGTTTGGAGTCGATGAAAATAATTATATTCAGGTGTGATTTAAATTATTTTAGATTTACTCATATATTGTGTATGTGTCTTTCTGAAGGCAAATGTCTCCATGTGCCCATGTGTGAGTGCATATCAGTACACCTGTGTGGAGGGCAGAGAAGAGCCTGCAGGTGACTGTTCTCTCCATCTACCATGTGGGAGCTGAGGATTAAATCAGAATGTCATGTCTCCACACACTGAGCCATCTCACTGGCCCACCCATTTGATGTCTATTTGGAGTCACCCTGTCATGGTTGTGGACATCAGGCTTCAGAACATGGCGGCCAATGTGACTGACTGTGAATATATTGAGTGTTTGGGGCGTTTCTCTTCCCCTCATCACGTCCTATCCACTGAGAGCTTCACGCAGCTCAGCTTCTGTCCCTCAATGCACTTTCTGCCCCATGACTGCAAACAGAAACCTCAAATTCCCTCTTAGGTGCCTGTTCTCTTTTTTTTTAATTTTATTTTATTTTATTTTATTTTACAATACAATTCAGTTCTACATATCAGCCACAGATTCCTTTGTTCTCCCCCCTCCCACCCCCCCCTCACCTTCCCCCCAGCCCACCCCTTATTCCCACCTCCTTCAGGGCAAAGCCTCCTCCGAAGACTGAGATCAACCTAGTAGACTCAGTCCAGGCATCCACGGCTAGGCCCCGGGTGGATCTCTGGGAGTCCAATTAGCAAAAAAGAGGAGGGTTTATATGAGCGAGAATTGTTGAGATCAAGGTTGGAAAAAGCACAGGGACAAATAGCCAAACAAATGGAAACACGTGAACTATGAACCAATGGCTGAGGGGCCCCCGACTGGATCAGGCCCTCTGAGTGGGTGAGACAGTTGATTGGCCTGATCTGTTTGGGAGGCATCCAGGCAGTGGCACCGGGTCCTGTGCTCATTGCATGAGTCGGCTGTTTGAAACCTGGGGCCTATGCAGGTGCCTGTCCTCTTTAGGAGACTCTGGCTCTTCTCTGAGTTCACCCCCACCCCACAGTCAGAGAGTGGGTACACTCACCTGTGAGCAGGAGCCCACGCCAGGGAGTGCAGCCCTTCCAGAGAAGCACAGAAGACACCTCCTTCTCTCTTCTGACTGTGCTGTCCTCCCTTTAAGGAGAAGAATTTCAGCTCCAGCAAGGCGCTTGGTCTCTGCTCTTCTACTTTCCTCTGAACTAAGTTTCCTCTCTGGTCGAAGCACTTCCCAGACCCCAATGGACTGTTGGTGGTGGGATCTGAGTCCAAGGCACTGCTCAATCGCTTCCACTCTCAGTGCTTCCCAGAATCCCCCTCAACTTCCCTTTATGTTTCTCCTCCAACAAACACATTGAGCAACAGTGCTGATAAGCATCCCCATGCCCCCAGAGAACAACAGCTCATCTCAAGGCTGACTATTGTGTCCTTGCCTTGAGTCTGTCAGCACTAGAGGGAACCTCCATCCTGTCTATGAGGTCTCATGACATAGAGACCCAGCTGAGCACCCTGTCTGCCCTGTGTCCTCAATGCTCTGAGTAAGTGATATTTATTTAATCCCAGGAGGAAGGTGTCAGAGACATCTCTGAAGGCTGGAAAGAGACCATCTGGCTGATAACTAGGGATGAAGATCAGTCTTTTCTCACTAATGTCACCAGTCAAAGTTCCGAACTAGGAGAGAGGCCCAGGAGTACTTGTGTAAGGAGATTCATGTCCTCAGTGTTGTGGAAGAGGTGACTTGTGCGTCCTGGAAAGGACTGAGGGCTCCATTTTACTATAGAGGGTTTCAAGACAACATTCTAACATTATGTGTTGGCTGAGCCTATGTCCTCTCCAATCTTCCTGGTCACCATTGCCCTTTGCCTAGGTAATCTTGTCTTCCCCTATGAGAGATGCCAAGAGAGAGGGGAACTTAGGGTTCTCCATGTAGAAAGGTGTTCTCAGAAAAAGGAAGCAGCCAGTAGGTCTGAGCAAAGTGTAGGGAGGGAACTCCTGCTTAGTATAGGGATGGAAACCAGCCTTCTAGACAACACCATGCCTGGCTCAAGGAAACAATTTTCTGACAGAAAATGTGCATCCTGATATCGCCTCCTGGAGATGACTGGGAGAACTGCAATCTCATGTCTAGGACTACAACAGGCAGGATCAACAAGTCAATTGTGACCTGCCCTGAAGCCCTCAAAACACATGGGATGCAGGGCCAGTCATCCTGTTCTGTTCACTGTGCTCTCTAGAATGCCAAATACCACCTACTATAGGGTGAGTCTAGACAGGCTTCTTGACAGGCATCCTCAGGAGGAGCCTTGCAGAAGCAAATCCTAGGACATTTCTCCTGATACAAAAAGAAGAGGACACAGCTAGGCATCGTGGTCCATGACTGTAATTGCAGCACTTGGCAGGCAGAGGCAGGCAGATCTCTCTGAGTTCATGGCTAGCCTCGTCTACAAAGCTAGCTCCAGTACAGACAGAGCTATTACACAGAGAAACCCAGTCTTGGAGGGAAAAAAGGGAGGATATTAATGCACCAATGTAGGGTCTGCACATGCACGTTCTGGCCCATCACTGGTGTCTAAATCCTTACTTCACTTTGCCCATAGTGTGCTGAGAAGATCTGTTCTTGAGTACAGGGAACATTGATTCAAATGAATGTGTCATCTGCTCTTCCTTATTCAGTGTTCTGTGTTTCTTTCTCTCACTCTGATTGAGAAGAAACACCCTGAGCAAAAGCAGCTTAGGAAAGAGTAAAGAGTTCGTTTCCTTCTGGGCTGTGTGATATTGTAGCACTGAGGGAAGTCAAGGCAGAAGACATGATGCTTGCTGGCTCGTTCCCTGGCTTACTCTCTGGACCATCTGCCTAGGAATGGTGTTGCACACACTAGCCTGGGACCTCCTGTGTTAATTAAGACAGTCTCTCACAGATACGTCCACAGCCTGGCCTAATAAAGACAGTTACTCTGTTGAGACTCTTTTTCCCCAGATGACAATGGACTGTGTCAAGGTGACAGTTAATGCTAACTAGGATACTGTTTCAAACTGCTAAGCCCTCCCCCTCCACAGGGAGATTTCAAAGGAAGTTCTCCGTTCTCCGAATGAGTGTCCTTCTTTGTTTGCTGTGCTCACCACAGGTCCTGGTGTCCACTGCCCCACACAGCTGGACCCTGGGACCTAGATAGAGTACACCTGAAGGACATGTACCCTGGGTTTCACTTTTCCCACTTCCCAGATCCTGAGCCCAGGGACACAGTGGTGTCCACCAGAGACATTGTGAAGTGAAACAACATCATCAAAACATTAGCTTCATCCAGTCATTAGTTGGCCACTCCCACAATTTCTGTGACACCTTTACCACAGCATATCTTGAAGAAAGGACAAACTGTAGTTCAAAGGTTGTGAGAAAGTCTTGCCAGGTTATAGTTGATGGCTGGTCAGGATCTGTATCCACCATAATTAGGAGTTTTAGCTAGGATCACCTTTCTAGATTCCTGGGAGTTTCCATTACACTGAGTTTCTAGCCCCTCCCAGAGATGTCCCCAGATTCCAGTTGTCTCTCCCAGTGCTCTCTCCCTACATCCTTCCTCCACCTGAGCCCTGCTATTCCAATCTCCACTCCCCCTCCAGACCCCTCCCTTCTTATATCAGCAATGTCTATTCTATTTCCACTTCACAGGTGTGGCCTTGTTGGAGTAGTTGTGGTCTTGTTGTAGAAACTGTATCACTGTGGAGAGGAGCTTTGAGGTCTCATATATTCTCAAGCCACATCCAATGAGACAGACCATTTCCTGTTGCTTCTACATCAAAATGTAAGGATTCTCAGCTCCTACTCCAGTACCATTATGAAACCATGTTGCACCATGATGATAATGGACTAACGCACTGAAAATGTAAACCACCCAATTAAATGTTTTCCCTTTATACTAGTTGTCATGCTCATCCTTGTATCTCTGGGATAAAGCCCACTAGACCAAGTAGGATGATCTCTTTGATGTGTTCTGGAACATGGTTTGCAGGTATTTTATTAAGTATTATTGCATCTATGTTCATGACGAAAATTCATATGTAATTCTTTTTCTTTCTTGAATGTTTGTGTGGTTTGGTTATCAGGGTAACTGTGGCCTCACAAAATGAATGTGGTAATGTTCCTTCTGTTTCTATTTTTTGGAATAATTTGAGGAGCATTTGTCTTAGCTCTTCTTTGAAAGCCTGATAGAGGTTGCCATTGATTTTGTGTGCTGTACAAGTACTGCTACAGGGAACTGAGTGGAGAGTATGGCTGGGCTGGGAAGCCAGAACATGATTGCAGTGGCCTATGATGATGTGCATGTAGTCTTCACTTGGGAAGAATGGGCTTGCTGGATCCTTCCCAGGAGAATCTATTTGATTTGATGCTGGAGACCTACAGGAACCTCACTGCTATAAGCTACAGTTAGGAAGACCATAATACTGAAGAACATTGTGAAAATTCTAGAAGACGTGTCAGGCATGAACAATATCATACTGGAGAGACACTCTCTGAAAATACTGAATGTGTTAAAAAACTTTAGCATATCAGAGTCATCTTCAAATACATGAAAGTATATATACTGAAGAGAAACCCTATGAATATAAGCATTGTGATAAAGCCTTTGCATATTACAGTCCTCTCCAAAGTCATAAAAGAACACATACTGGAGAAAAAACTTACAAATGTAATCAATGTGGTAAAGTATTTGCCTATCAGAATAATCTTCAGAAACATAAAAGAACACACACTGGAGAGAAACTCTATGAATGAAATTAGTGTATGGTAAGGCCTTTGCATGTCAAAGTAATCTCCAAAAACATAAAAAAACTCATATGTCAGAGAAACCTTATGAATGTAGTCATTGTGGTAAAGCCTTTGTATGCCAAAAGAGTCTCCAAATACAGAAAAGAACACATACTGAAGGGAAACCCTATGAATGTAATCAATGTGGCAAAGCCTTTGCACATCACAATGGTCTCTGAATAAATGAAAGAACACATCAAGCTTTTTCAGGATAAAGTAATCTCCAAATACATAAAAGAACACATACTGGAGAGAAACTCTACAAATGTAATCAATGTGATAAAAATCTTTTCACAACATGGTCATCTTCTAACTCACAAAAGTACACATACTGGAGAGAAACTCTATGAATGTAACCAATGTGATAAAGCTTTTGCATGTCATACTCATCTTTTAACTCGTAAAAGAATGCACACTGGAGAAAAACCCTATGAATGCAGTCAGTATGGCAAAGCCTTTGTGTGTCAATGTCTCCAAATACATAAAAAGAAAACATTTGAGAGAAACCTTATGTAATCACTGTGATAAAGCCTTTGCGTGTCATAGTCACCTTCGAAATCATAAAAGAACACGTACTGGAGAGAAACCCTGTGAATGTAATCAGTGTGGTAAAGCCATTGCTTGTATCAGTAGTCTTCAAAATCACAAGAAAAAATCATACTGCAGAGAAACTCTATAAATGTAATCAGTGTGGCAAATTTTTGCAAGTCATGGCAGTCTTTATACAAGAGTAAAACTTTTAGTGTGCAGTTGGGCTATTAAAGCCTGTGCATATCACATTCATACTTGAGAATCTGAAAAAGTGCATACCAAAGGAAATTTGATTATAATGAATTTGGTAAGATCTTTAGCCAACATACTTACATTTAGTTACACAAGATTATTTATTCTGGAGAAAAAAATCTGGCAAATGTCAACAGTCTGTTCAAGCATTATGATGTCCCTCTGATTTTGTTTGTAACTGCAAACTCACAGAGGCAAAAGGCCTATGAATTTAAATTATAATAACTCTTTCAGATTTCATACCTCTTCAATCACAGGAAATAAGAAATCCGTGAGTAAAACTTCGTGGATTTATATTAGTGCTTTTTCTGTGGTTGTAATAAAACATAATGTCTAAGTCAACTTACAAAAGAATTTAACTTGGCCCTTGGTTCCAGAGAGATACAGGATCACCATGAAAGTGGCATGGCAACAATTGTCAGACATGGCAGCTAAACCAAGAATTTAAGAACTTATGTTCTCAACCTGCACCATGAAGCAGAGAGTAGGAACTGGAAATGGGCTATGGATGGGAACTTTCAAGCCCACGCCTAGTGACATATTTCTTTAGCAGGACAGCTTTTCCTACGTCTTCCCAAATGATACAACCAAATGAAAAGGATTGATTTCTCTGACTTCAAGTCTACATACTAGCTTTCTGTTACATGAACCACTTCATGATAGAAGAAAACTCTGCAAGCATTTAAATGTCTCAATACCTGTGTTAGAAGAATGAATGCTTACAAGACAAAAACATTCATGAGGGAAAATTTGTTTGTTTAAAGATTTTAATTATGTGATCTTCTGTGAGTATACACATGTGTATTCTGGTTCCTAGAAAGTTAGACCACTTAAGTTTCTTGTAGCATGAATTATGGGAAGTTGTCAAAACCTGAATTTTTTCCTGGGAATGAACTTGTCTTAATTGCTCAACCATGTCTCTGGGCCTTTAAATACATTAAAGCCTTTTTATATCATCTTGATATCAGGAAATAGGGAAGAACTCACACAAGAGGAAAAACATATTCATGCAAATGACTTTGTAAAGAACTTAGACATCACAGTTGTCTTCAGGTTCAAGAAAAAACTCTTATTTCATCTCTTTTTCATCATAGCCTTGAAGGAAGCAAATTACATATCATGTTCCCTCAAGACTGACAGTGGAGATCACTGTATTGTGGTTTCTATTTTGCAAAATTTGAGGTAAATATTAAAGTGTGGTACATGTGTGCAAATCTATTCAGTCAAATTCAATTTGTGGTCATTATATTTCATCTGTGGCTTTTGTTCATCTTCGATTATATCTATCTTAGAGATAGATATTTTCCTGCTACAATGTATAGAATGGGATGCCTATCATCTAAGTAGTCCATTATTTGTTTAAACATCAGGAATATGTGATCATACTTTTTCAAGTAAGTGTATCTATGAAAGGGTGGTGGGTTGTTGTTCTAGGTTCTGTTTTTCATATTTTTGCAAATTGCCTTAAAATGTTTTTTCTCCAGCCTAGGTTGGGTGTCAGTCTGGGATTTGAACTCATGATCCTCATTTGTCAGCCACCTGAGCAGAAGTCCAAGGGTAGATGATGTACCACCAATATTTGCTGTTTTGTCAACATGTTTTAAAAATGTTAATGTTAAAATGTTTATCAGAGGAAAAATAAGAAACATTAAATACATGATGTGTGTATCCAAAGCAGAATTTTCATCTTTTTGGTGGAGATTTAAAAGGTAGGATAATCATCAATCAACTATATATTTTACATTATAACTAGATGTGCTATGGGTATGTATATATTATTTGAAGTTCCATGCATCTTCATGTCCCCATCAGTTATCCATTTGACCCTTCATCTTGAAGTACTTCCTTCTAAGGGAATTATCCAGAGATACCAGATAATATAATGGCAATGAGATTTTTTTTTAATTTACGTTGTGAATATGTAATGTGATTATGGGTTTTTAGGCCATGACACATATGTGGAGACTATGGTGGTATTTTATTTGTACTGAAATGTGATTTTAATTGTATGTTAATAAATAAAGTTACCAGGGGGTCAGAGCTATTAGAGCCATAGCAAGAGCATGGTGGTGGTGGTAGTGGTGGTGGTGGTGGTGGTGGTGGTGGTGGTGGTGGTGGCACACGCCTTTAATCCCAGCACTTGTTAGACAGAGCTAAGTAGATCTCTGTGTGTTCAAGGATACAGCCAGCATTGGAGACACATGCCTTTAATCTCAATCCTAACCACAGAAGACCTGGAAGTCTCTACAGACAGGCAGTGATGAGGCAGTCATGTGTTTGGGTTTACAACCGATGAGAAGGCAGAACAGAAAGACTATATAAAGACATACACACAGGAAGTAGGTCTCCTTTCAGAGAGCTCTCTTGGCTGAAGCAAGAAGGGTAAGGCTCTTAGCTCTGACATCTTGGCTTTCTTCTCTGAATCGGCTCTGTGTTTCTTATTTAATAAGACGGTTGGTTACATCTACAGGAGACAGCAAGACAACTTTGTGGGGAATACTTTTTCTCATATTCATATGGTGATTAAGGTAAGTTTACCATCCTTGCGCACCACAGACATTTCCCACTGAGTTGTCTCACTAATTCTCAAATAAGATTAGTTTAAGTATACACCACTAAAATATTGTCTTCTTTTCAGATTGTAAACATTTTCATTGAAGCATAGAGTAAAAGAGGACAAATTGAATAATAAATCCTATTTGCAAATGAAAATGAAAAAAAGAAAGTCTGAGAGACTTCTATGCTAAAACAATCTGGGGGCAGATGCCTCTACCCCTGCCCCCTCATGAAGGAAACAGCCACCTGTGACACCAGTGAAAACAGGAGTCATAAACCCAACCTGCATGGATTGGGAATAGTTAAGGCCCCATCTCTGGACTGGGAAGAACAGGTCCCTACCCCCTAGGCACCCTCCCCCAAGCCATTGGAGCCCCCTGTGACACCAATGAAAACCAGAGTCATAAGCCAACCCTGCACGGATTGGGAATAGCTGCTCCCTAAGACAGAGCCCACTAGTGCACATTGAACTAAGAACTGCTCCCATCAGTTCTGATTAGACTAAGAGCCCAGATTAAACCAAGAGCTCCCATTAGACCAAGAGTATCAATCAGACCAAGAGAGGCTCCCTAAGACAGACATGATTTGTATGGAGTGGAGGAAGAGATGGGTAGAGGCCAGTGCAAAAATACAGTCAACAACATAAAGACCAATATGGCACCATTAGAAACTAGTGGTTCTACATCAGCAAGGCCTAAACATCCTGAAGCAGAAGAAATCAACCTTAAAAATGATTTTAAGAAGAAGATAGAGGCCTTTAAAGAGGAAATGAAAAATTCCCTTAAAGAAATCAAAGAAAAGAAAAACAAGGAATTGGAAGAAATCACTAAAGAAATTGAGGAAAAGACAAACAAAAAATGGAAGAAATCAATAAATCCCTTAAAGAAAGTCAAGAAAAAGCAATTAAACAGGTGAAGGAAACAGTCCAAGATTAGAAAAGTGAAATATAGGCAATAAAGAAGCCACAAACTGAGGGAATGTGGCAAATGGAAAATCTGAGTAAATGAACAGAAACCACAGATGCAAGGAACACAAACAGAATGCAAGATATGGAAGAGAGAATCTCTGGCATTGAAGATATGATAGAGGAAATAGATTCATCAGTCAAAGAAAACACTAAAACCAAAAAAGTCATAACACAAAACAACCACAAAATCTGGAACACCATGAAAAGACCAAACCTAGGAGTAATGAGAATAGAAGAAGGAAAAGAATACCAACTCAAATGCACAGAAAACATATTCAACAAAATCATAGAAGAAAACGTTCCCAACCTAAAGAAGGAAATGCCTGTGAAGATACAAGAATTTTGTAGAACACCAAATAGACTAGACCCAAAAAAGAAGCCTCCTCTCCACATAATAATCAAAGCACTAAACATACAGAATAAAGAAAAAGTATTAAGAGTTGCAAGGGAAAAGGGCCACGTAACATATGAAGGCAGACACATCAGAATAACACCTGACTTCTCAATAGAGACTCTGAAAGCCCAGAAGGTCCTGGACAGACATTATGCAGACACTAAGAGACCATAGATACCAACCCAGACTACTATATCCAGCAAAACTGTCAATCATGATAGACAGAGTAAACAAAATATTCCATGATAAAACAAGATTTAAAAATACCTACCCACAAATCCAGTCCTACAGAAAGCACTAGAAGGAAAAATCTAACCTAAGGAAGTTATATACACCCATGAAAACACAGGCAATAGATAATCCCACACCAACAAATACCAAAGAAAAGAAACTCAGAACACTACTACCAAAAAATAACAGAAATTAACAATCACTGGTCATTAATATCCATTAATATCAACGGTCTCAATTCACCTATAAAAAGACACAGGCTAACAGAATGGATAAGAAAACAGGATCCATCCTTCTGCTGCATACAAGAAACACACCTCAACTTCAAAGACAGACACTACCTCAGAATAAAAGGTTGGAAAAAGACTTTCCAATAAAATGTACTTTTAAAATGCAAGCTGGTGTAGCTATCCTAATATCTAACAAAATGGACTTAAAAATAAAAACAATCAAAAGAGATCAGGAAGGACATTACCTATTTATCACAGGGAAAATCCACAAGATGAAGTCTCAATTCTGAACATTTATGCCCCAAACACAAGGACACCAACATTTGTAAAAGAAACATTACTAAAGCTTAAATTGCACATCAAACCCCACACACTAGTAGTGGGAGATTACGACACTCCACTCTCACCACTGGACAGGTCTGCCAGAAAGAAACTTAACAGAGAAATAAGGGAACTAACAGATGTTATGAGTCAAATGGACTTAATAGATATCTACAGAACATTCCACCCTAACAAAAAAGAATATACCTTCTTCTCAGCACCCCATGGAACCTTCTCTAAAATACACCACATGCTTGGTCACAAAACAAATATCAACAGATAAAAAAAATAAAAATAACCTCCTGTATCTTATCAGACCACCATGGCTTAAAGTTAGATTTCAACAACAACAAAAATTACAGAAAGCCTACAATCTCATGGAAACTGAATAATGCCCAAATAAATCACCAATGGGTCAAGGAAGAAATAAAGAAAGAAACTGAAGACTTCCCAGAATTAAATGAAAAGTAATGTACAACATACTTATGGGACATTATGAAAGCAGTGCTAAGAGGAAAATTCAAAGCACTAAATGCCCACATAAAGAAAATGGAGAAATATTACACTAGTGACTTAATAGCACACCTGAAAGCTCTAGAACAAAAAGAAGCAAACTACCCAGGAGGAATAGACACAAGGAAATAATCAAATTGAGGGCTGAAATCAATGAAATAGAAACAAAGAGAACAATACAAAGAATCAATGAAACAAAGAGTTGGTTCTTTGAGAAAATCAACAAGATAGACAAGCCCTTATCCAAATTAACCAAAAGGCAGAGAGAAAGCATCCAAATTAACAAAATCAGAAATGAAAAGGGAGACATAATAACAGACAAAGAGAAAATCCAAAGAATCATCAGGCCATACTTCAAAAACCTGTACTTCACAAAATTGAAAATCTGAAAGAAATGGACAATTTTCTGGATAGGTACCACATATCAAAGTTAAATCAAGACCGGATAAACTATTTAAATAGACCAATAACTTCTAAAGAAATAGAAACACTCATTAAAAGTCTCCCAACCAAAAAATCCAAGGACTAGATGGTTTCAGAGCAGAATTCTACCAGATTTTCAAAGAAGAGCTGATTCCAATACTTCTAAAATTGTTCCTCGTAATAGAAACAGAAGGAACATTACCAAACTCTTTTTATGAGACTACACTTACCCTGTTACTCAAACCACACAAAGATGCAAAAAAGAAAAAGAATTACAGATCAATATCCCTCATAAACATGGATGCAAAAATATTCAAAAAATACTAACAAACAGATTACAAGAACACATCAAAAAAATTATCCACCATGATCAAGTAGACTTCATCCCAGGGATGCAAGGATGGTTCAGCATATGAAAATCGGTCAATGTAATCCACCGTACAAACAAACTGAAATAAAAAACCACATGATCATCTCATTAGATGCTGAAAAAGCCTTTGACAAAATCCAACACTCCTTCATGATAAAGTCCTAGAGAGATCAGGAATACAAGGAACACAATAAAGGCAATTTACAGCAAGTCAACAGCCAACATCAAATTAAATGGAGAGAAACTCAAAGTGATTCCACTAAAATCAGGAACAAGACAAGGCTGTCCACTCTCCCCATATTTATTCAATATAGTCCTTGAAGTTCTAGCTAGAGCAATAAGACAACAAAAGGAGATCAAGGGGATACAAATTGGAAAGGAAGAAGTCAAACTTTCACTATTTGCAGATGATATGATAGTGTACATAAGTGACCCCAAAAATTCTACCAGGGAACTCCTACAGCTGATAAACTCCTTCAGTAATGTGGCAGGATAGAAGATTAACTCAAAAAACTCAGTATCCCTCCTATATACAAATGATAAAAGGGCTGAGAAAGAAATCAGAGAAACACCACCCTTTACAATAGCCACAAATAATATAAAATACCTTGGGGTAACTCTAACTAAGCAAGTGAAGGACCTGTATGATAAGAACTTTAAGTCTCTGAAGAAAAAATTGAAGAAGATATCAGAAAACGGAAAGATCTCCCATGTTCATGGATAGGTAGGATTAACATAGTAAAAATGGCAATCTTACCAAAAGCAATCTACAGATTCAATGCAGTCCTCATCAAAAGCCCTACACAATTCTTCATAGCCCTGGAAAGAACAATACTCGACTTCATATGGGAAAAAAAAACAGGATAGCTAAAAGAATCCTGTACAATAAAGCAACTTCTGGAGGCATCACAATCCCTGACTTTAAGCTCTACTATAGAGCTATAGTAATAAGAGCAGTTTGGTACTGGCATAAAAACTGACATGTAGACTAATGGAATCAAATTGAAGACCCTGACATGAATCCACACACCTATGAACACCTGCTTTTTGACAAAGAAGCCAAAAGTGCACAATGGAAAAAAGAAAGCATCTTCAATAAATGGTGCTGGCATAACTGGACGTCAGCATATAGAAGATTGCAAATAGATCCATATCTGTTGCCATTCACAAAATTGAAGCCCAAGTGGATCAAAGACCTCAACATAAATCCGGTTACTCTGAGCCTGATAGAAGAGAAAATAGGAAGTAGTCTTTAACGCATTTTGCACAGCAGATCACTTCCTAAATGTAACACTAGTAGCACAGACACTGAGAGCAACAATTAATAAATGGGACCTCCTGAAACTGAGAAGCTTTTGTAGCACAAAGGAGATGTCAATAAGACAAAACGACAGCCTACAGAATGGGAAAAGATCTTCACCAACCCCACATCTGACAGAAAGCTGATCTCCAAAATATATAAAGAACTCAGGAAACTAGACATCAAAATACCTAACAATCTAATTTAAAAAATTGGCTACAGAGCTAAACAGAGAATTCTAAACAGAAGAATCTCAAATGGCCAAAGAATCTCAAATGGCCAAAAGACATTTAAGAAATTGCTCAACATCCTTAGTCACCAGGGAAATGCAAATCAAAACGACTCTGAGGTACCATCTTACACCTGTCAGAATGGCTAAGATCAAAACCACTGAAGACAGCTTATGTAGGAGAGGATGTGGAGCATAGGGAACACTCCTCCACTGTTGGTAGAAGTGCAAACTTGTACAGCCACTTTGTAAATCAGTATGGCAGTTTCTTAGAAAACCAGGAATCAATCTTCCTCAAGACACAGCTATACCTCTCTTGGGCATATACCCAAGAAATGCTCAATCATATCACAGCAACACATGCTCAGCTATGTTCATAGCAGCTTATTCAAAATAGCCAGAACCTGGAAACAACCTAGATGCCCCTCAACTGAAGAATGGATTAAGAAAATGTGGTACATATACACAATGGAGTACTACCCAGCAAAGAAAAACAATGACATCATGAAATTTGCAATCAAATAGGTCAAACTAGAAAATATCATCCTGAGTGAGGTAACTCAGACTCAGAAGGACAAACATGATATGTACTCACACATAAGTGAATACTAGATGTAAAGCAAAGGATAACCAGAATGCAACCCACAGCTCCAGGGAGACTAGCTAGCAGGGAGGACCCTAGGAAGAATGCATG